>NC_087188.1:11931234-11936234 GCF_035594125.1 Scylla paramamosain
TACAGGTGTAATATTAGCTTAATTAGCGAGGTGACAGCTGGCCAGGTGAGCTGATGGAGAGAAACAGGCATAGAATGAAAGCCAGGATCTCTCTCTCTCTCTCTCTCTCTCTCTCTCTCTCTCTCTCTCTCTCTCTCTCTCTCTCTCTCTCTCTCTCTCTCTGCTACTTTTAATCATTCTGCGTCTTAAAACTTGTGTCGTCATATTTGAGAGAGAGAGAGAGAGAGAGAGAGAGAGAGAGAGAGAGAGAGAGAGATCAGAGGACAAACAAACAAGAAACACTGATACGGAGTAGGAAGCCAGTTACGCCATCTCCTCCTCCTCCTCCTCCTCCTCCTCCTCCTCCTCCTCCTCCTCCTCCTCCTCCTCCTCCTCCTCCTCCTCCTCCTCCTCTTCTTCTTCACTGTTCGTCTCCTGAAGAAGGTGGGCGGTACAGTTATCTTATCAGCGAAGCGAGAGAGAGAGAGAGAGAGAGAGAGAGAGAGAGAGAGAGAGAGAGAGAGAGAGAGAGAGAGAGAGAGAGAGAGAGTCAGGAAGTGAGTTTGTGAGAGTGAGGAAAGTAACGGAGAGTAACGGTTAGAGAGAGAGAGAGAGAGAGAGAGAGAGAGAGAGAGAGAGAGAGAGAGAGAGAGAGAGAGAGAGAGAGGTGGGGAGGTAAGAGGGGGGAAGAATGCGCTAACGGGGCCGATGTGGGTCACGAGGACTTGTCTTCTGCACCTGACGGAGGAGGAGGAGGAGGAGAAGGAGGAGGAGGAGGAGGAGGAGGAGGAGGAGGAGGAGGAGGAGGAGGAGGAGGAGGTAAAAGTGTGAGGAGGAGGAAGAGAGGCAAAATTCATATACTTTATGGTGGATGAGGTGTAGGAGAAAGCAGAAGAGAAGGAGGAGAAGGAGGAGGGAGGAAGGAAGAAGAGAAGGAAGGAAAGGCGGAAAACGAGGAAGGAAGGTAGTGGAGTAGGGATAAATAGGAAGGAAGAGACAAGGAGGCGATGCAGCTTGACGTGTAAGGAGGAGGAAGAAGAGGAGGAAGAGGAGGAAGAGGAGGAGGAGGTTCATCGGCCTTTATAAGAGAAGCAATCATTCTCAGTTACATTTGTCTCCAGTATCACAGAGGAAGAAGAAGAGGAGGAGGAGGAAGGTGCGGTGTTAGAAGAGGAGGAGGAGGGAGGATAGAGGGTGCTGGGGAAGACTTGGTAAGGGGGACTTCCGGTGTGAGGGTCACGTTTCAGGTTTTTCCAGGTGTTATTATCTGATCCGTTCCTCGTTAACCCAATTATTACCTTGGAGTTACAGGTAAGTCTCATTAACGGAAGTTCGCACCGTAAGCACCTCCTACCCTAATCTTCCTTGACTAACCCAACCTAATCCAATGGTTGCCTTACTCTTAACACGTAAACCTCATGAACTTGAAAGCTTGCAGTCTCTCTCTCTCTCTCTCTCTCTCTCTCTCTCTCTCTCTCTCTCTCTCTCTCTCTCTCTCTCTCTCTCTCTCTCTCTCTCTCTCTCTCTCTCTCCACTTCCCTAACCTAACCTAATGTACCCTAACCCTACCCTTCCCTTCCTATATTAACGACCTAACGTACCGTATTCTAATGTACAGTACATACTCTAATCTAAGCACACATACATACATACATACATACATACATACATATATTCTTATATACATAAACAAACAACTGAAGTAGTGCGAACACACACACACACACACACCAAGTGGCAGTTTAAGGGTTAAACACCAATTATACAGCTTTGTGTCGCGTCTCTGATCGGCGCCACACACACACACACACACAGGGCAGTTAACCTTGTGGGAGTTTAGTGTTAACACCACATCACACCACACCACACCACCGCACCACACCACACCACAGCACACCACCACACCACACCACAGCATACCACACCACACCACACCACAGTACGGTATCCTTGGTCCCCTGACCTGGCTAACCCCGTCTAGCCCCGACAAGCCCCTCCGATCCCCGCCCCGCTCCGCCGCAGCTAAGGTAACAATTTTCCGTCACATATTTAGCGTATATTCGAGTGTTTTGCAGGTGTTTCCAGGTGATATAAAGGCTCGCTGTGTAGGAGTAGTGGAGGAGGTGGAGGTGGAGGGGAGAGGAGGAGTGTGAGGGGGAGGGGAGAGGAGGAGGAGGTATTGAGGAGTGGTGCAAAAAAACTACTTCGGCTCTATATCATCATTTTATTTTTTTTATTAGTGGAGTTTGCATTGTTTTGACATTTAATTCATTAATAGAAAAGTATAACAAATTATTATACATAATGAAATCATGCCTAGCTTTTGTTTTGTTTCCGGTTAAAATAACACTTTCGTCACTATAAATTTTCGTTTTTTTTATTAGCGCGCCTAGGATTTGTTTTGGTGTTTGATTTAAGACTTAAAAATATAAGAAATGTATCCCAAGTAATAATATCCAATAAAACCTAGAGTAACAATTCGTATTTTCAAATTTAAGATAAGTCCGTTGCTAGATTTGAAAAAAATATTTTCTTTATATGACGATAAATTTGTGTTTTCTTTATTTATCTGAAAAGTAAAGATTTTTTGTGTTTAGAATATGTAACATAATCAAGTCTGGCTGTGTTTTCCTTCTCGATAGTATAAGTTTTTTGTAGCCCCGTTCGTGAAAATTACAGATTGTGTTTTGGATTTTTCTTTATTATTAGTCAGGCTGGAAATGTTTTTATATTCCAGATATTAATTAAAGTATATGGCAAGTCAGAATATATAAAGCATTCCAGTCTAGTTCCGTTTTTTCGAGGGGTCAATTTCAAAATGGATTAACGGACGTATCTGAAAATGTGACGTCATCAATGACGTCATCAGGATACCGAGGCCCAAGACATCTCTCCATTCCAGTCCCTTTCTGTCAATGGTCAGTGTGTTAGCTGAAGTATATGGCAGGTTAGAATATATAGTGCAGTCCAGTCTAGGCTTCTTTCTTCTCACGAGTTTCAAAATTATTTGCCGTACACAAGAATAAGGGTCGAGACGGACATTTTCCCTGCCTCCCTCCCTGCTTATACATGAATATTTAGTTAAATCCGTGTGTTTCCAGACACAGACGTGAAAAAAAGCCAGAATTAACCACGGAAATAAACAAATAAACCCCAAATAAAAAGCTTAAATAAAATGCATGTTGCAGCCCCGTTCAGAACGTCCGCCGTGAAAATATCAGGACCCAGACCGAGACCTTCCCTCCTCCCTGCCCGCGTCTGTTCGTCAATATTTTCCTCAGTTTCCCGCGTTTTCCAGGTATTTCCAAGAGTTCTCAAGAATAAGATGTGTAGACTGTTGTAGCAGTAGTAGTAGCAGGAGGAAGAAATTAGGAATGGAGGGAGAGGAGAAGGAGGGAGGAGGAATGGAGGTGGAGGATGGGTGGAGTGCTGGCAATAGTAGTAGTAGTAGTAGTAGTAGTAGTAGGAAGAGGAGGAGGAGGAAATGAGGAATGAAGAATGGATGAGGAGAGGGGTTCTCTCTCTCTCTCTCTCTCTCTCTCTCTCTCTCTCTCTCTCTCTCTCTCTCTCTCTCTCTCTCTCTCTCTCTCTCTCTCTCTCTCTCTCTCTCTCTCTCTCTCTGTGTGTGTGTGTGGGTGTTTTAAGTGTGGGCGTGGATACCTTCACCTTAACCCTTACCAAACTTAACCTAATGTAAACCAACCTTACCCTACGTTAACATACCCTAACCTAACCTAATATCCCATCACTTTTCCCCAACCTAACCTAACCTAACCTACCTTAAACCTTACCTGACATAATCTACCTTAACCTTACCTTAACTGAAAACCTAACCTACCCTACCCTACCCTACCCTACCCTACCACAGCCTAACCTGACCTAATATAAAGGTGCAAAGGAGTCTGATTAGAAAAGTGAATTAAAATCATTACAAGTAGAGCGGTATAATATTTTAAGTTTGTCCAAAATAGAGTACTATTTATTTATTTATTTGTTTATTTATTTATTTTTTTTACCTGTGTTGTTTTTACGTGTTATGAAAGTTTGTTTATTTGTTTATTTGTTTATTTGTTTACATTTTTTTCAGTTGCTTGTTGCTCTCAAATGTATTTTCATGAAAGCTTTGTATATATATATTTTTTTTTGTATCCACGCTCTCTCTCTCTCTCTCTCTCTCTCTCTCTCTCTCTCTCTCTCTCTCTCTCTCTCTCTCTCTCTCTCTCTCTCTCTCTCTCTCTCTCTCTCTCTCTCTCTGAAAGCAGTATTTCTTCTTTTCTTTTTTCATCACATTCTCACTACTTTCTCATAACGGTTCTCTCTCTCTCTCTCTCTCTCTCTCTCTCTCTCTCTCTCTCTCTCTCTCTCTCTCTCTCTCTCTCTCTCTCTCTCTCTCTCTCTCTCTCTCTCTCTCTCTCTCTCTCTCTCTCCAGGGAAACTAAACAGAATTCAAGAGTTCAATAATATTAACATGTTGTGGAGAGAGAGAGAGAGAGAGAGGCGTATGATAATAATAATAATAATAATAATAATAATAATAATAATAATAATAATAATTTAACCCTTCCCCATTAAAGGTAAGATTTTAATTTCACTCGCGTTCTGAAAAAAAAAAAAGAAAAAATGTTGGTGAGAATTTTGAGGTTTTTAATTTTGTGGCGGCCTCATTTCTGCCTCTTTTCCTCTTTTTTTCTTTTTTCCTTTTTTTTCCCTTGTGATGAATTAGTTGTATTTTTTTTTATTCATATTTGCTTTTTTTTTTATCTTTGTTTATTTATCCTTTTCATCTTTTTTATCTTTTTGTCTTTTTCTCTTTTTCTTTCTTCCTAATGTGTGTCATATTCTCTCTCTCTCTCTCTCTCTCTCTCTCTCTCTCTCTCTCTCTCTCTCTCTCTCTCTCTCTCTCTCTCTCTCTCTCTCTCTCTCTCTCTCTCTCTGATACCCAGTATAATATAAATGGCATTAACTTTGAGAGAGAGAGAGAGAGAGAGAGAGAGAGAGAGAGAGAGAGAGAGAGAGAGAGA
>NC_087188.1:11941234-11968734 GCF_035594125.1 Scylla paramamosain
CCGGCCAGCTGCCCCAGAGCCGCCCCATCACCCCCGCCACACCCTCACACAACGTCTCGTCTTTTCTACAGCCGCCTTCCACCAAGCCCTCGGCCAATGACTCCCGCTATCTGTCCCACCTGGACCCCATGCGGCAGGTGTCTGCGGCCGCACCCTCCAGGCCACTTAACCCGGTGGCCGACACCCGCGCCACTTCGCGCTCCTACAGTCAGTCATCACTGGTGATGGACTGCTATGCCAGCCAGGCCTACAGCACACCCTCCACGCTCCCCCACGACAGCCTGCATACCCCGCGCTCTTACTCCACGCAGGCACCCTCTGCCCTGGAGCCTCATTTGCGGTCATATGGGCTGCAGGTGGCCAAGGCGGAAAGCAGGTACCTGGGCCGCCACCTGCCCTCCCAGCTGCCTTCCGCCAAGGATGTCAGGACACATGCCATCCCCTTCACCGCCCCCTCCCTGGCCCCCGACCCACGCACACACCACCTCGACAGCAAGTATGCATCAAAACCTGAGGCACGGCCAGACCTGCGAGGGCTGGAGGTGCGGCCCGACCCACGGCCAGACTACCGGCATGAGCCGTGGCCGCCGGTGTGCCGTGCCCCCGAGGCCAAGGCCCTGGAGCGCCTGGCCACATCCGTCCACACCGCTGCTGCCGCCACCACCGTCAACGGCTCCAAGGACGCCCTGTACCTGCGGCGGCGGCCAGAGGAGTCACCCCCGACCCGCCACGGGGACGACCCCTACAGGAAGGCCCCACAGGTCAATGGCTCCCGGGATCCCCTCTACGCCAATGGCTCCCACACTGCCTACCCTGCACCCCTGCAGAGGGAGCCATCCTCTGAGCGGCCTGTGGACCCCCACCCGAAGGAGGACCTGGCCCTAGACCTCTCTGTGAAGACGGTGCGGCAGACGCCGGACTCCACAGCCCCGGACCCAGAGAAGAGTGGCGGCGGCGGCGGCAGTGGCAGCAGCAGCAGCAGCACGTCGCCACTCAGCTCGGTTAGCAGCGACCGGCTGGCCCACAGTGATGCGGCCAAGTGCAGCTCAAGTTCCATTCCCTCGGCTGGCCCAGGGAAGGTGAGCAAGGGCCCCTCCCCTGTGCCCAAGGCTACCCACGCCATGGGCGGCCTGCTGCGGGCCACACCTCCCAGCCACGTGCCGTCCCCGTATGGGATCAACGGCTCCCCTAGTCTCATGCCCAATGCCGCCGCCCTGGCCAGAGTTCCTCACATGCTGGCAGCCACCAAACGCCCCGGAGACCCCTCCTACCCAGAGAGCCGCCCCAAGGTGCGCCGCAGCAGCTCCCCGGCGGGTAGGGCAGCAGTGGCAGTGGCAGCATCAGCAGCACACCAGCACCCAAGCGCCCACTACCCACCTCACCTGAGTGACAAGATGCTGTACAGCAGCCACAAGGAGGCAGAGCACAGCCGTGGCCTCAACCTGCTGGCCGGAGCATCGCTGGCCAGCAGCAGGGAGGTTGCAGAGCGGCGGCAGCCCAGCGCTGAGCGGAGGGACCCGTCGGCCTTTGAGAGGAGAGTGATGCGGGAGGCCATGGCGGGGCGCAGCGATGTTGCCCAGGACAGGAGGGAGGCGGCCCTGGAGAGGAAAGGAATCGGCCTGGAGAAGTGGCCCCAGAACGCTGCCTACGAGGCGGCCTACCCCCCTGCCAAGCCCCCAGAAACCTTTGACCAGTACCGAGCGTGGCTGAACCCGCCTGAGCCAGCTGGCTCCAATGGGGAGCGGTCCAAGTACTTGCTGGGACAGAGCCACCATGCTGCCACCTCCGTCCCCTCCACCATACCTCAGCAGGGGTCCAGGGTTCACCCCACCCAGCACCCCCACTCCTACCCCACCTATGGCCGCCCCCCAGACAGACTACCTCACACCCCCTACTCCCAGGCTGCCCCCCCAGCACTCCCCTCCACTCCCCACCAACAGGCTGGCATGATGCCTCCCTCACAGGGCAAGCTGCACCAGCCTTACAGCTCCAGCAGAGCCTCACACAGCTCCTCTCGCAGCAGCAATAGCAGCAGTAGCAGCAACAGCAGCAGCAGCAACAACAACAGTAGCAGCAACAGCATTGGAAGTCACAGCAGCAGCAGCAGCAGCAGCAGCAGTCACCCTCAGTCCACCAGTGCGGTTGCCTCGCTCTACACCGCCACATACCCCCCCACCAGCCAGCCTGCCCCCCACCTCCCCCAGCCCCACCACCAGCAGAAGCAGGAGCACCACCGGTCATCATCCCAGTACCTGGCCTACCCACACTCCACCAAGGGAGCTGCTGCACAGGGCTTCCCTACACCCCACCAGACCTACCCCTACTCCCACCACCGGCCTGAGTCCAACCACAGCTTGTACCCCCACAAGAGGGCCAGCCAGGTGTCCCCTCACCCAGCAAGTTCCCCACACCCCTCAGTGTCCCCCCACCCATCAGCCTCCCCCCACCTGTCAGCCTCCCCTCACCCATCAGCCTCACCCCACATGTCGGGGTCCCCTCACCCACTGGCGGCCTCTCCACGCCCTGGGGTGTCTCCTCACCCATCTCAGCAGGGAAGGACACCCCAGTCCTCCCCTCATCCCGCCCAGAGGCTGCCCACCAGTTCCCCAGCGCAGCTCCCCAGTCACAACTATCCCAACAGCCTGCCACCAAGCCCTTACTCCACCCACCAGACCACACCACCATCCAGCACAGCCCCTCCAACTCACCTGGCCCACCCGACCCACCAGGCTAAGTCCCCAGGGTCTCACATCCCCCAGCCACCCACACACTCAGCCACAGCCCAGCCACACATCAGCAGACCCCAGCCAGCCAACCCACCCAGTGCCTCCCTCCCCCAGTACCCAGAGTATCCCCCACAAGATCACCTTCCACAGACACACCCCCTGCCCTACCCATCCCACCTTCCCCATGGGTACACCTCGCCCTACCTCCACCACATCCAGTCAGCCACATCCGCTCACACCCGCGCCCCTCACTCCACCCAGCCCTATCCTTCCTCCCAGCTTCCCCCACCAGCCCAGCCACACCCACCATCACAGCCTCACCAGCCTTATCCATCCAGCCAGCCTCACCCATCTTCCAAAATGCATCCACCACCTTCCCAACATCATCCAGTTTCACAAAGCCACCCACCTTCCTCCCAGCACCATCCACCTTCCTCTCAGCCAACAGCATCAAATTCCCACACTCAATCTTCCACCTCAGAGGCTCATCCACTTTCTCATTCCTCATCTTCCCAGCCACCTACATCTCAGCTTCCCTCATCCACCTCACAGACCCACACTCCACCTCATGCCCATCCTCACCCACCTGTGTCAGAGGCCCACACGCCATCACAGGTTGCAACATCCCAGTCATACTCTTATCCACATACCCAAAGAGTCAACACCAGTGCCCCAGATACTTCCCAGGCTACTCCACATACAGCTCCACTTCATTCCACCACGTACTCCCAAGCTTCCCAAACTACGCAGTCCACTTCACACTCCACGTATGCTTCTTCTTACTCCCAGCTTAACTCTCATTCCTCAAGCACTCACTCTCAGCCCTATGCTCCTCCTCATTCCTCTCAGTCCACCTCTCATTCCACTTCTACCACTGTTCATTCCTCACAACCTTCCCCTTCTCATTCCACTCACTCACCTTCTTCCACTAACTCTGTGCCTGCCTTGTCCACGTCTTGTCCACCTCCCTCTTCCACCCATACCACTTCTACCACTCAGCCCTCTTCCTCAGCCCAGCCACAGTCCACCTATTCCACACAGCCCTCTACTACTCATTCCACTCAAGCTTCTCCTAGTGCATCTTATCCACCTCATTCCTCACAGCCTGCTACTTACACTTCTCAATCCTCTTCTGCTGCTACTGCTTCTTATCCACCTTCCACCACTAATTCCCAGCCATCTTCCACCCTACATCCACCCTCCTCTTCTCATTCCTCTCAGCCACCATCTTCTTTTTCATCTTCCTCTTCTCGTTCCTCACAGCCTCACTTGCCCACACCCACTCAGCCTCCATCTTCCTCCACACACATTCCACCCCATTCATCCCCCTCCTCACATCCTAGTCATGCCCCACCTCACATCCCCACAGGTCATTCCTCATACACGCCCCCAGCAGCCCGTGTTCCATCCCACATCACTCAGCCACATCACCCCCCTTCAACACCTCATCTTAGTCACCCTCAGCCTCCTGCACATCCTTCTTATCCTCATCCTTCCCAGGGTCCCACACAGGCTCCTCACCCATCGCATCCTAGCCAAGCTGCACACCCATCTCATCATCCTCACAGTTCCTACACCCCTGCTCCCCCTCCTCCCTCACACCCTCACTCCTATGCTCAAGGTTATCATCATCCCACTCACCCTTATCCTTATCTCACACAAGGCCACCCACACCCCTCCCTTACACACTCCACCCCACCCACCACTCAGCCTTCTCAGACATCACCCAGGTCCACCCCAGCTCCTCCCCACCCCCCAGCACACCATCTTCACCCCTCCCATCCTTACCCTCAGCATTCTCAATCCTATTATCCCCACCAGCCCTATGCTCACTCCTCCCAGGGCCAGCCTCACGCCCCAGCCTCACACTACCCTCGCAGTCACACTCAGCCTGCCTCCCAGCCCGCCAGGAGTCATTCCACACACTCCATTCCTCCCCAGGTGCGGCCCCCCCACACCCCTGCCCAGCCTAGCCACTCCCTGTACCCTGCCCAGTCCCCTTCAGCCCCACACACTTCACAGCCTGGCCACAGACCCTCCCCCCACACCCCACAGACCCACCCTGCTCAAGCCCCTCCCCACCACCCCCATTACCAGGCCACTAGGCTCCCCCACCCCTCTGTCAAGATGGAGAGTGTCCCTGGAGGCTCTCAGTACATGGGCTACATGTACCCTTCCCCCCAGTATGGCCACCCCCGGCCTGATGCAGTCCCAGGGAAGGGCTACCCTGACCACACTGCACCCCAGCTTCCATCGCCAGGCCCCAGGGTGTCCCAGGAGGGCGATGTGTCCCGTGTGTACACAAAGGGTGAACAGAAATCATATGACCCACCGAGTGGTGGGATGGCAAAGCCAGAGTCCTGGTCAGCCCATCCCACCAGTGCCCCGGCCACCGACACCAAGGAGGGTGTGCCTGAAGGCAGCGCTCGGCTGGCAGCTCACCCGGTGCTGCCCGCCCGGCCTGAGACACACAAAACTTCCACTGTGTTTGAGTTCAAAGAAGAGGATAGCACGCAGCCAGAGCAGCCCCAATCCAGCAGCAAAGTGTTGGAGCCGGGCAAGGCTGCACTGGCTGAGAAACTGCACAAGAAGATCCACCGGGTGGAGAGCCAGGAGAACCTGGCAACCAAGAAGGAGAGCAGTCAGGAATCTGCTCAGACCAAGAAGGAGGAGGTGAAGCCTGAGGAAAATGAGTGGGATTCTGGCTTTAATAAGTTGCTGGATGATCTTGCCTCCAACCCTGACACTGTGACCAGCAAAAAGAGCAAGACGTTAGGACGGAGATACTTGCAGAAGGTCCAAATTCAGGAGGCCATCGACAATGACCTCATAGCCCTGCCCGTGTCCTATGCTGTGGAGGAGGAGGAAGAGGAGAGTGAACCAGAACCTCCAGTGAAATTTAGAGGGAAGTTCAAAAGCATAAAAGACAAGAAGGTGGAACGCCTCATTCTGACTTACGCCTCACACTCAGACGAGAGTGCCACCGAGATGATTCCCGACGAGGATGCCAGCGACTTCGAGGAGGAGTTGAAGCGGGAGATACGTTCTAAAGACAAACGAAGAAGCCAACACAAGAAATCCTGCAAGAACTATGAGAGCAGTGGGAGTGAAGTCGGCCGCAAGTCAAGCAGCAGCAGGAAGAGCGGAGGCCGTGGACAGAACAAGGAGAACAAGCCAAATAACAAACAAGACTTAGAATATTCATACAGCAGCAGCAACAGCAGTGGCAGCAGCAGCAATAGCAGTAGTGACAGTAGCGGGAGCGACTCCAACAATGACTCGGACAGTGACGACTCGGACTCAGACGAGGAATTGAAGCCAAAGATAAGGAAGAACCGGCGAGGAAAGAAGTGGGACAGCGAGAGCACAGACTCTGAAGTGATAATTCCCAGACGTCGGACTCGAGGAGGCTACAGGTCTTCAAGCGAGGAGGAGGTAGTCTGCAAACCCTCACAGAAAAACAAGAAGAGAAGAAAGAAGCAAGACTCAAGTGACTCAGACGATGTTCCGCCGAAAATGAGGAGAGGGAAGAGGAAGAAAAAGCTTGACTCGGATGAGGATGAGTACGTGGCGCCGAGAAGAGGCAAGAAGAAAGCGAGCGGCAGAAAGAGACAAAAGAAAAGAATACAGGAGGACTCTGATGAGGCTTCTGAAGAGGAGGAAGAGGAGGAGGTGACAAAGAAGACAAGATCAAGGAAGAAGAAAGCTCCAGTAACCAAAAAGAGCAGAAGTAAACGTCTAGTGAGTGAGTCGTCATCTTCAGACTCGGAGGAGGAGGGAAGTGTGAGGAGAACCAAGAAAGTGACGGGCAAGAGGAAAAAAGGGAACAGGAAGAAACAGAAGAAGGAAGATGACTCCAGTGATAACTCGGACATTCCAACCACCAAGAAGAGCCACTCAAAGACCAACATCATTGTGGAGAGTGACAACAGCGACGATTCCAAGAAAAGTGAACTGGAAGAGAAGAAGGAGAGTGAAAAATCTTCATCAAAGGAGAAATCTGATGAGGAAAGTTCGTCGACGGAAAAGATTAAGAAGGAAAAGAAAGTAAAGTCAGAAGAGGAGGATGAAGAGCAGGAGGAAGAGGGAAGCATCAAGGTTAATGAAAAGCAACAAGAGGAGCAGGAGGAAGGGGATGAGGAGGAGGAAGAGGAGGAGGATGATGATGATGATGAACTTGATCTCAGAAAGGATTCAGTGGTGGAAAAACTCAATAAAATAAGAGAGGAGGAACAGAAAAGGGAAGATGTGAAAGAGATGAAGGCTTGGTTCAGTGAGGTGACCAGCGACATGAAGAAGCAGCTTGGAAACATGAAGGAGGTAGCTCTCAGGCACTGCTGGAAGAAGCCTCAGTTTGGGGCGGGGGAGGACTTCCTGCACGGGTGGCAGACAGACGTCAAGAAGTACAAGGAGTTGACTGGCAGGTTCCCTAAAAAACTGTGCCAGGCTGCCAAACACCAGGCTGCCCAGTCCCCAACCAAGGGGTCAAGTAAGAAGAACCGTGACCATGACTCTGGAAAGGACCTGACCCAGAAGCAGGGGTCCTCGCCTGCCAAGAACACCCGCAGCAAGTCGGGCATCATCAAGACCAGCATGTCTGTGGTGGATGACGAGCGGCTGAAGGTTGCAGCACGGCCGGAGATCAGCAGCGTCATGCAGAGGTTCTTCGACAAGGTTCTGGCAGACTCCAGCAACGACTGCACCAAGGGAGGGCTCTCAGGGAAGAAATTCCACCTTGGCCCGTTCTCAGGGTTCGGTGCCCAGCGCGTCCCAACTGGCCTCACCCCAACGCCCTCCGTGGCCCCGTCCATGATGGCCAGCGATGACTCCGACCTGGACTCCCTTGCCAGCCTGAGGACGGACCTCCCAGCCTCGGACAGCATCCCCGTGTCCAGGCGGTCCATTGCCAGCAGCCTCCTCAAGAAGTTTGGACGGAAGTATAACGACAAGAAGCTCAACGCCCTGTACCTGAACAAGCCCAGATCCATCCTGGCAGCCACCAACAAGCCCCAGCTGCTGCCCACACCTGGCATGCCCACCACAGAGCAGGACCTCAAGGGCATGTCACCCGACGAGCTGAAGATGGCTACCTTCTTCAGGAGAGAGACTGTGAATAACTACAGAGACAACTTTGAGGTGATCGTGACCAAGAACGGAATCAACGAGTTCATCCCCATAATGTACCAGTCCAGGACGCGCAACAAGACCAAGCAGATCCAGGACGCCGCCACCCTCAAGTCGGTGTTTGGCTCGGACATTCCTCCACACCTCCTGAAGAAGGTGGAGGAGATCAAGACCAAGAAGCAGCTCAAGAAAGCACAAAAGAAGGAGGAGGCAAAGGCAGGGACCAAGGAGGATGGTTCCCCTGTCCCTGGGAGTCGAGCCAGCACGCCGGCGGGCTCCCTCATGGCCCCAGGGGAGGAGGACGACGACTCAGAGCTAAGAAGTGAGCGGTCGGGGTCTGTGCTGGGCGAGTCTTCGGCCCCACAGGCGACCAAGCGGGCCAAGAGGAAGTTCAGGAAGTTCAGGAGTGGGTTTGACTACATTAGAAAGAAGAAGAAAGTAAAGGCGGATGATGAGGCGACGCCATCCAGGAAACGCATTGTGAGTAACAAACATTTTCATGAAACATTACATGTTTAACTCTTTCACTGCTTTAATTACCAACCATTCTGAGATGTCTTTTCTTAATCAAAAGTCATATACAGACATTGTACTGCCTAGAAACAGCAAAATCTATTCTTATTTTATGCCCTTTTTCTTGTCATTGCTTTTAAAGACTTCAAACATTGCTTTTAGTGCTGTTAATTATTGCATATTATTGTTTTACTGTTAAAAGGTTAAGACCAAAATAATATACATTTTTCTCATTAAAAACTCACATTTTGATCACATACATTACATTTACCAAGAAATCAAGCCTGTATTTAATATTCATGCCTGTGAGACCTGTGAACTAATCAACGCCTTCCCCCCCCCAGCCTGTCCGGAGGCACGTCAACTGGCCTGAGGAGAGCCGTGACGTGGCAGCCGAAGTGCGCAGCTGGGTGGTGAACAAAGGCCTGGGTGAGACAGTCCTACACAAAGCTGCCCGTCTGCAGTACCATGTAAGTCCCTCCGTCCTGTACACTGCCAGGCTTTCATTCCACACTTTGAGATGTTGCTGCTGTTTATGTTGCTGGTCTGTGCAGCTGAATGAGAAATGAGAAATGGAGAGTAATGTGACAAAAGAAAGGGAGAGTGGGCATTTCCTCATAAAAATGGGAGATGGAGTATATTGGTGATAAAAGAGAGAGGGAGAGAGTGGATGCTGTAATCTTGCATTTTGAAACCTCTGTACTAATTTTTTTCTATTCACTCTTAAAGAACTGGAAGGAATAAGAGCCAGGCAGTCTAAGATTGAAATTAATTGGAAATCTTGCAATTTAAAATCTCTATTTTTTTTTATTTATTTATTTATCTTTTTCACTCTTAAAGAACTTAAAGAAATGAGGCAGGCAGTAAAAAATATGAGTTTATTGGAAGTCTAATGCATTGCTTGTTCTGCAGGATGTGGTGGTGTACTGTGCTGAGAGTCCGGACTTCGACATCAATGTTCGGGACAATGCTGGGTACACTCCCCTGCACGAGGCTTGCAACAGAGGCCACCTGGATATTGCACAGGTAGGCACGGCTGCTGTGTTGGTCATTTGTGGTGTTGATTCATGATGTATGTGCAAAAAAAGTAGATTTTCACTTTGTGATTCATTTACTTCATGAAATAATTGTAATGAGTGATAGATTGTCAGTCATTGAAAGAAAAAAGTTGATTTATCCTTGTAAGACATGAGAATGACAGGAGTGGTGATAATGGTGAGTCATAAATATTGGTATGAATGTTCGTAACCTTTAAGCTTTAGCAGCACTCCGCCTCTCTTCCCTGCACTGACGAGCCTCTTCCCCAGGTGCTGTGTGCCCACGGTGCCCATGTCAATGCCCCGGGCTACAAGGGCATGCGGCCGCTGCACGAGGCTGTGGAGAACGGCCACGGGGAGCTGGCCCGCCTGCTGCTGGCCTATGGGGCTGATCCAGCCCTCACCACCTATGCTGGCCAGACCTGCCTGGCTCTCTGTGCTGACACTCAAACCCTGGAGCTGATGGAGGGCTACCTGGCAGACCTCAAGGGCTGGCCAGGCTCCATGTGGCACTTCACTGGCCCAGCGAGACTCTTCGGTGAGTGATTCTTGTGTGGTGGAGGAGTCTGGTGATGCTAAGTGAATGAGGAATCATAGTAATAATGAACAGAGATCACACTTAAGTAGAAATCAATAAATAAATAAAAGACAGAAGAATATCTAGATGGAGAACTAAATGTAGTGATCACAAGAAGAAGTTTTGCTAGAGTATCCTGGAATAGACAGACATCTGGCAGACACGAGTGGAGAAGGTTTGGGAATGGTCTCGCTCAACATTGGAATCATAGATAATGATTAATGTTACTTGTTGTCCTGACCTTCTGTGTGGTACAGAAGGTAGCAACATGTATATTCAGAAAAGGTCTGGATGGGACAGAATACTAAATAACTTGTTTGTCAAGTAGTAGTAAAGGTGTGGTGTTCCTGACTCACAATGAGATCCTCCTTTCCACAGACCCCGAGGAGCAAGGGTGTGATGTGTTCCGCAACATCCCGGAAGGCAAGCTGAAGGCGAGGGAGAGCAGCTTGTGCCCAAAGAGACAAGCCGTGGAGAGTCCGGCGAAAACTCCTTGTGTGGTGAAGACCGAAGACGTGACCCAAGACTGCAGTGAAGAGAACACGCAGAAGAGTGTGGAGAAAGTTGCGTCAGAGACAGGAGGAGCTACCAAGGAAGGAGGAGACACTCCTTCTGGGGCAGAAAACAGCAGCATGGTTCTGGTGTCCATAAAGAAGGAAGTCATGACTGAGGACCAAGTGGAAGGAGGGAAGGAGGAGGAGGAATCACAAAAGGAGGAAATGGAGAGAAACACTCAGGAAGAGAAGGAGGAGAGTGAGGAGTCAGACCTAGAGGAGATGACATTTATGTGGAGTGAGGAGCCAATAGTGGACATTTATGAGGTGGAGGGACGGCCGCACCAGTACTGCCTGCTGCGGGAGGTGACGCGGCAGCTTGGGGTGAGCCGCCGGGACCTCATCGTGGCGGCCAAGACCATCGAGACCCTGACGGTGTCCCCGGAGGAGTTTGAGAGCCGCGTGTACAGCTGTGTGTGTGGCACGTCGCGCTGGCAGCCGGACGGGGGCCGTGTGGAGCTGGTCCGGCTGACAGCTGCCCTGGAACGCCTGCTTGGCCTGCAGACGGTGGCTGTGCGGTGAGCAGCAGCGGCGGCGGCGGCCAAGAGGAGCACGGAGTCACTTTTTTACTTACGTACGTTGATGTTTTAATCGACGTTGCATTTTCCCAAATGCCGAGACCTTCACTTAGCATTGTTACCGTGATTGACAATGATTAATAGGCCACGTTTGCATGTGTGTGTGTACGTGTGTGTGTGCGTGTGTGTGCTTCATGTTTGTGTACATGTTATACATGTACACATACATGAAATAATATTCTGCAGAGATAACTTACTCTGTGATACATTTTATCAAAGATTTACATAAACTGTGATAGATCTCGAGGAGGGATAGAGTGAGAGTGAGAGAGGCAGAGGGAGGGAAGCCCAGCAATGGCAAGGAGACAACTGCCCTGTTTTTTCCACGCCACAAAGACCTCGGCTGCCAGAGACTATTTTTACCTTGACGTGTTGGCCAGGCGGGGCCGAGGCGTCGGTGGCGGGCGGGCGAGTGCAATGGGCAGGCGGGGCGAGGCGGGGCCCTGCCGGTGGTGCGAGAGATTACTACTCTGTACAAATGATGCTTACCACAGGCTAGCAGTAGTGTACATAACGAGTCTGGGTGTTAGTAGCAGAACCTTCACATCAGATGACTGTTAATAAATGTTTTAATGAAAGATTATTAATTATTATTATAATTATTATTATCATTATCATCATCATGATCATTATTTCTGCTGCTGCTGCTGCTGATGCTGCTGCTGTAATATTATAATAATTATTATTGAAGTAACTTATCTTGCTTGTCGTGTGTCTGTCTGTGTGAGTATGCAGATGTGTGAGTAATGTGCAATTGAACTTAAATATATTTTCTATGTAATGTATTGCCATGTAAATATATATTCAGAAATATATAAACTTATCCTTTCATTGCCCATCACTCCTTGTCTTCCCTATAAGCAGTGAGAGAAAACCTGCTGGACTGTGTGGAGCGAGCAAGAGAAGACCGGTGCAACACAGACTTTGGTGAAGACCTTGCTGGAAGAACAGCAAATCCTCTCATTATGCTTAGATTCTTATAAACCTTCTTTGTGAGACACACCACAGTAGAGGTGGCTGTGTGAGTGATGGGTGATGTAAGCACACCACAGTACAGGTGGCTGTGTGAGTGATGGGTGATGTAAGCACACCACAGTACAGGTGGCTGTGTGAGTGATGGGTGATGTAAGCACACCACAGTACAGGTGGCTGTGTGAGTGATGGGTGATTTAATAAATGAAAGTGAAGTTTGGTGATGCTGGAATGGGACATTCACACAATATATATTTTCTGACTGATAAATGGGTTAACAACAAATGAAAACTTTATTTCAGTATTTAAGTTCAAGCAAATTAACTTTTCTTGCTTTGTTTTTCAACTTTCAGGATAAGTTCAAGCAAATTAACTTTCTTGCTTCGTTTTTCAACCCACAAGCTTCTCATTGACTTATTTGAAGTTCCGGACAAGTCTGCGGCAGTAACACATAATATTTAAAGTGCCCAACCTTGTCACGCACGAGGAAAAGAAACGTTATGAGTATACACAGACATTGTATATTAATAAAATGGTAAGCCTAAACTTCTGGAGTGTAGTAGGGCGGTCCACGAGACTACATCTTTCCACCAGGGGCAGATGAGGCCAAGAGAGTGAATGACGAGTGTATGAATGTGTGGTGCATCTTCTTTTCCTCACTGAAACTCAGGTGTCTGAGGCAACTGACAGTAACCCCTTTTCTGTTCCCTCCTACTTTCTCTATCCTCATTTTCGATTCAAAGCTGGATGCTGCGTTTATGTGCGCAATGACTTAACCTGCTCTCGTGCCCACGCTCTTGAATCTTCCGAGTTTTCCACCATCTGGCTACGACTACAGAGTCACTCTCATACTAAATTTATCTGTGCTGTATACCTCTCACTTAACTTCTCTGACTATAAGAAATTATTTGACTACTTAACTTCCAAAGTGGAGCACATTCTGACCCTCTTCCCTTTTGCAGAAATCTCCATTCTTGGAGACTTCAATGTTCACCACCAGCTTTGGCTTTCCTCTCCCTTCACTGACCATCCTGGTGAACTAGCCTACAACTTTGCTATCCTCCATGACCTAGAGCAATTGGTGCAACACCCTACTCGTATTCCTGACCGTCTTGGAGATACGCCCAACATTCTTGACCTTTTCCTGACCTCTAATCCTTCTGCTTATGCTGTCACCCTTTCTTCTCCGTTGGGCTCCTCTGATCACAATCTCATATCTTTATCTTGTCCTATCACTCCAATCCCTCCTCAGGATCCCCCTAAGCGAAGGTGCCTCTGGCGTTTTGCCTCTGCTAGTTGGGGGGACCTGAGGAGGTATTTTGCTGATTTTCCTTGGAATGATTACTACTGCTTCCGTGTCAGAGACCCGTTTTTGTGTGCTGAGCGCATAACAGAGGTAGGAGATAGAGACGTCTCCTATTGTTCTCCTAAACTGTGCCTCCGTGCTTGCACCTTGCCTAGTCAAACTCTTTCAGCTCTGTCTGTCAACATCTACCTTTCCTTCTTGCTGGAAGTTTGCCTACATTCAACCTGTTCCTAAAAAGGGTGACCGTTCTCATCCCTCAAACTACAGTCCTATTGCTTTAATTTCCTGCCTATCTAAAGTTTTTGAATCTATCCTCAACAGGAAGATTCTTAAACATCTATCACTTCACAACCTTCTATCTGATCGCCAGTATGGGTTCCGTCAAGGCCGCTCTACTGGTGATCTTCTGGCTTTCCTTATTGAGTCTGTGGTCATCCTCTTTTAGAGATTTTGGTGAAACTTTTGCTGTTGCCTTGGACATATCAAAAGCTTTTGATAGAGTCTGGCACAAAGCTTTGATTTCCAAACTACCCTCCTACGGTTTCTATCCTTCTCTCTGTAACTTCATCTCAAGTTTCCTTTCTGACCGTTCTATTGCTGCTGTGGTAGACGGTCACTGTTCTTCTCCTAAATCTATTAACAGTGGTGTTCCTCAGGGTTGTCCTGTCACCCACTCTCTCCTTATTATTCATTAATGATCTTCTAAACCAAACTTCTTGTCCTCTCCATTCCTACGCTGATGATACCATCCTGCACTTTTCCACGTCTTTTCATAGACGTCCAACCCTTCTGAAGGTAAACATATCACGCAGGGAAGCCACAGAACGCTTGACTTCTGATCTTTCTAAAATTTCTGATTGGGGCAGAGCAAACTTGGTATTGTTCAATGCCTCAAAAACTCAATTCCTCCATCTATCAACTCGACACAACCTTCCAGACAACTATCCCCTCTTCTTCAATGACACTCAACTGTCCCCCTCTTCTACACTGAACATCCTCGGTCTGTCCTTTACTTATAATCTGAACTGGAAACTTTACATCTCATCTCTAGTTAAAACAGCTTCTATGAAGTTAGGCGTTCTGAGACGTCTCCGCCAGTTTTTCTCACCCCCCCCCCCCTCAGCTGCTAACTCTGTACAAGGGCCTTATCCGTCCATGTATGGAGTATGCTTCACATGCTGGGGGGGTTCCACTCATACTGCTCTTCTAGACAGGGTGGAATCAAAAGCTTTTCGTCTCATCAACTCCTCTCCTCTAACTGACTGTCTTCAGCCTCTCTCTCACCGCCGCAATGTTGCATATCTAGCTGTCTTCTACCGCTATTTTCATGCTAACTGCTCTTCTGATCTTGCTAACTGGATGCCTCCCCTCCTTCCGCGGCCTCGCTGCACAAGACTTTCTTCTTTCTCTCACCCCTATTCTGTCCACCTCTCTAACACAAGAGTTAACCAGTATTCTCAATCATTCGTCCCTTTCTCTGGTAAACTCTGGAACTCCCTGCCTGCTTCTGTATTTTCACCTTCCTATGACTTGAATTCCTTCAAGAGGGAGGTTTCAAGACACTTATTCATCAATTTTTGACCACTGCTTTGACCCTTTTATGGGACTGGCATTTCAGTGGGCATATTTTTTTTATTGGATTTTTGTTGCCCTTGGCCAGTGTCCTTCCTACATAAAAAAAAAAAAAAAAACAGTGCAGGGCTCGAACTTTTAGTCCTGATAGTGGCTCTGGTGAGCCTGCCTTACGTCAGTTTGGGGTAACGGTGAAGTCCTTGTGCTCTGTAGTTACAAAAACTCCGTCAGCAGAATGTCCTCAGTTCCTACAATAAGGTTATGTAGCCGTTCCTGTTCGAAGGTGGCCCTCGATGGCAGGGTGCCTATCGGTGCCAGTCATGGAATTCGTTGGGGCATTGCAGGTGTCCCCAGCAGTGCCGCCAGCACCACCACCACCACCACCAGAGTTACAGATCGCCTTGGGGACACTGAGAATGACAGATTATAAATAGGTAAGTATGTTTCATACAGGGACTACCACATGTGGGTCTCATGGCGTCTTGCAGCTTCCCTGATTTTCTTATGTTCTTAGGTTTGGTGGAGAAAGTAAGAAGCAGCTAAGGAATCGCTCCGTCTGCCCTAAAAAAGGATAGTTTTCTTTTATTGTCTTTGAAGAATAACTATTATATTTTTGAGTACTTAATGGCAGCTAGGAGAGGGATTTGCATTCCTCTCTACCCTGCCCAGGAACAATATTTAAAGTAACAAACCGGGCGTGGACAAGAAAGGGGATGAGGAGGAGGCAGGAGGAGAGAGGAAGATGGCTAGGGTTGTAAAGAAAGAGAAGAGTGATGGAAGATGGAGAGAAGAAAGGCAAGATTTTGAAGGGAATGAAAGGTTGGAGAGGTTGAGGGGAGGAGCAGAAAAAAAAAAAAAATGAAATTATCAGTGGAAGATGAGATAAAAAGAAAACACGAAAATACCCACTAAAAAAAAAAAAAAAAAAGGTGAAAACTAAGAACTGAAAAAAAGAGGAAAAATCATATAGACAAATAAAAGAACAGGAAAGAGGTCAAGCAAAGAGAGAGAGAGAGAGAGAGAGAGAGAGAGAGAGAGAGAGAGAGAGAGAGAGAGAGCAGGCTGGGACACTAGAAAAAAAAAAAACTTCACGCCTCGCCACTTTGGAGAAGAAAAATGGCCGCGTTTGGTGAAATTTACGCGGAAACAGATGGTCGGGTGATTTCAGAACAGCATGGAAAGAATTGTATCTCCGGAGGGACGAGGGCCGAAAATTTAGTTCGTCTCTATCTGCGAGATTCACAACTCATATCCTTGACTACTGAACGTGTGTGCATGTGTGTGTGTGTGTTAGGTTCCATGTTTAGTCGTATACTTTCCCCCCTGCTTTCCTTGCCTAACCCTGCCCGTCTCTTCCTGCCTGTGTGTGTGTGTGTGTGTGTACATCTATTTATACACTTTTCCCTGCTTCCTTGCCTTGACCCCTGTTTTCTTTTGCTTCCCTTCCTGCCCCTGTTTTGTCTCTGCTTTCCCTTACATCTCTGCCTGTCTCTGCGGGTGACGAGAGGCGGCAGCCAGCAGCAGTGAGGCAACAGTGAGCAAGACACAAGGATAGAGTGGAAAATATTGCCTTTTTTTTCTGTTGATTCTTTGACGTAAGGAGAGAAAGTGACGCTTGTGTGTGTGTGTGTGTGTGTGTGTGTGTGTGTGTGTGTAACATTGCGTCTTTCACTACCCAATCTCATTACATGTTATTACACTCCGTCTATTAATCTCACAATGTTGAAGCGATACATTGCCAACAGATGTATTGCTCAGTTAATGTCTGATCCTGCTCCTTCCTGCTTCACTTACACTCCTCTCATTAAACAGCAAGACCAGGCAACGCATTATGCTGAGTGCTGGATACTGGCTGGCAACGATGCAGTTATGGGATATACTAGGGAGAGGTGTCCTGTATACCCGACCGTTCCTTCCCTATACCTCACTTAGTGTTACCCTGTGTCCCCTCCCTGCCATTTCTCCATCCCCCCTCCCTTAGTGCTTTCCTGCGTCTCCCTATCCTGCCATTCCTTCCCTATTCCATTCTGCTGTCTCTCTTAATGCTGTCTTGTAACACCCACCCTCCCATTTCTTTCCTAAATCTTCCTGCTTCCTTCCTTGCTGCTGTCCTGTGTTCCCCAGCCACGCCCCCCCCTCTCTGCCACTCCTTACCTGTTCCTTCCTAAGTTCCCACTCCCTGTGCTGTTCCTTTAATCAACTTCCCTCCCCTCCTTTAGCCTCCCATTACCTCCTATTATGGAATATGGGAGCAGGTGGCGTTGAATTACAGATTGAGTAGGCTTAGTTAAATGTCAGTGAGGTGGCAGTAACAGATAGATGTTCATCTTGGCACGTATGTCAGGTTTAAATGCTAAGCACGCTGGCAACACGAACCACCGCTCGTTAAGACAATAGTTACTTCATGTTATTTATAATTTAACCATTTCCCATCATTCTACAGTGCATTTATCCACCCAAAGTGAAGAACAAGTACAAAAACACCATGATATGATATGAATAAGAAGCAGGAACGCGAGACCTTGAAATACCAGGTGATTCAAAAGGAACATTCTCGGGAAAGGGAACTAGAGGGAACAGCCGACATGCGCAGTTAGAGGGTATTGTGGGTAACTGCTTATCGTACAGAGGAGTGCGTTGGCGTCTCTGTTCGTCCCATTTGTGGAGTCCGTGGCTTGGTGTGACGACCTGAGTGGTTCTGCTGGCCTTGTGGCACTGTGAGGTAAGGTGGAGTATGACTGTGGGAGTGAAGGAAGGGAGTACAAGTGGAGGGAAGGTGTTTTAGGGGCGTCTTGCTGTGGGGTGGAAGGGAGGCTAGCGAGGGTGATGATGGAGGCCCTGTGGTGGGTGGGAGGTAATGGGTGGCCCTGTCTATGTGATCGTAGGTGGGTGTTGACATTAACTGATCCAAACACATTCTTAGTATATATCGTGAATATGCTTAACCCAGGCACACGGGAGAGGTGGAAGTGTAGTGTGGTAGAGACAGACTGGACGTCCCGCCGGGTAGGAATCCACCGATTATAAGTGAATAAACCATCCCGTGGTGGCGGTATAAACGATTGAACGCCTTATGACTACTGCATTGATGGTATACCCAGATAATGCAACTAACCCCTTTAAGCTTATTCTCTATAGCAAGTCCATGTCACGTAGGTTAGATTATTATTTCATTTATTTATTTATTTTTTTAGGAATTTCCTCCAAAAATGGCTATTTTCTCCATAGTTTTTTTTGAAAGCTCGTATTTCGTTTATTTTTCCCTCTACTCCTCCACCTTCCCCCACATTTTTTTTCTCCTAATACTATTCATTACAGGTGACGAGTGAGGCGGGGAGGAGACATGGAGAGGAACACAGGAACAGATACAGAGCAGAGCATACGTATTCTCAAAGGTATGAATGTCCTGAACTGTGCTGCCTTGTTCACCCTCCTGACTCTCTCCAGCCAGCCCTGCGGAACCCCAACACTGGTAGCTACGAATCATCACGCTGGTCTTCGCAAGGATATAAGGTAACTGGCATTCGCTGTACATTTAACTGGTGATCTTTGTACACTCAGAAAAAAAAAAATGTGCTTTGTGTTTTTTTTTTTTTTTACGATAGTTAAGCTGTTGTCCCAAAGAGTAAAGGCAGATACCGCATTAAACTGTAGCGAGGATGGAACTTAAGCTGCATTTTTTTTATTCGTGTACTTTACTACTTCTTCTTCTTCTTCTTCTTCTTCTTCTTCTTCTTCTTCTTCTTCTTCTTCTTCTTCTTCTTCTTCTTCTTCTTCTTCTTCTTCTTCTTCTTCTTCTTCTTCTTCTTCTTCTACCGTCCCGCACGTCACACAAAACAAGTGGTGGTCTGTGTCAAGGAGAACATTCCTGAACTAAACCCCGCCACACCGGAGCTCGGCATTATATTTCCCCTCCAGTGGAAGCTCATTGTGATCAGCCATTGAGGGGGATTGCATGAACCTTTCGTTTTACTAGTTTTTTCCCTTTTTATTTTCCCGCGTATCCAGTTCTTTTTATGTTCGTAATGTAATTTGGTTCCCGGTTATTACTTGCCTCGCTTGCCGCACCTTAATTCCCAGTTTGTTTCTTTTTATCGTCCCGAGGTTCCATAAAGCTTCAACTTATTGCCTGTAATTTGATTCTGCGGTTCTCGTTTTGCTATCGGCAGTCACTCCACCTCTCCATCTCCCTGGCTGGTTGTAATATCCTGATGATTTACTGCACCGCCTCCTCTGTACCCGAGTAGCGGTCTAAGTGATAGTTCGGAGTATTGCTATTGTCCTCGTTATTCTCGAAAGATATTGGTGTTAGGGCAGTACTATTGTGTTTGGTGACTGGTGTTAGTGGGGGGAAGTGTGTTAGGTGTGATAGTAATGTTTGCAGAAGTTAGCGAGTGTGGAATGAAGAAGAAAAGTGGAGGAGAAGGTTTGAGTTAAGTTAGGGGAGGTATTAAGTGGATGAAAAAGAACGAGAAGTGGGGGAGAAGGTTTCAGTAAAGTTAGAAGGTAATGAATGGAAAGGAGACGTCGTAATCTAATGTAAAAGACGAGAGGAGGAAGACAAATAGGTGGTAATGGTAGCTGTTAACAATCTAAAGGTGTTCTAGCAGTGTTAGTGAAGGAGTAGGAAGTGGGAATCGCAGTGTGGATAGAGCTGGCAATTTGTTACACGGAGGAAGGCTAAATGGAGAGGAGGGAGGGAGAAAAGAGCGGAGGAAGGGAAATAGGCTGAGGCACGCTGGTTGGAGGTGTTTTTCCCGGCCTTGCACGTGGAGAATTTAGACGGAGGGAATTTTGGCTGCGTGGCGAGTGCAGGAAAGAGAAGAGGAGAAGGAGAGAGGCAGAGAAAGGAGGGCTAGGCTTGGGATTAATTGCTCGGCTGCCTTCCTGATGGGGTGCAGCTGGAGTGATGGAGTGCCCTGAGCGGCGTGCTGGCTCTATGCAAGTCCAGAGACCCGAGGAATGATTGGCCGAGATGTAGGGACGAAGGGACCTAAGCTAACATGGTTTTCGCTTGAGGGTTGTGTGGTTAAAGGGGAAAAATGAGTGGGATAAAATCTGGTGCCTTTTAGTGAGTTTTTTTCATTATGTGTTGTGGATTGAACAGGAGGGAGGGAGATGAGAGGGATAGGAGTGACTGACTGACTGACTGACTGGCTGGCTTGTTGAGGAGGGCACGGAGCAAGGCAAGGCTACATATGCATTAAGTCAGGTTTGTTTGTGGCAACAGATGGCGGCACCACCACCACCACCACCACCACCACCAGCTGTTGCGCCCCGCTAGTTCAAACTCTATTCATCATTCATTTATTCATTCATTTAATCTCAGTTAGACTATGAGTGATTAATAACTGATTAATATGTAAGATACGAATCAAATTATACAAATAAGCAGGAGGAGGAGGAGGAGGAAACTTTCGATTGATAAATGAACGAAAAGGAAGAAAAATGTGTGTTTTAGGAAGAGATCCATGTGTTTCTCTCTCTCTCTCTCTCTCTCTCTCTCTCTCTCTCTCTCTCTCTCTCTCTCTCTCTCTCTCTCTCTCTCTCTCTCTCATCAGTATGCAGCATCGAGACTCTTCTCTCCTCCTTCCCATTACCATTATTAAACGCTAAAACATTAACGAGAGAGAGAGAGAGAGAGAGAGAGAGAGAGAGAGAGAGAGAGAGAGAGAGAGAGAGAGAGAGAGAGAGAGAGAGAGTGTTCCCGTCCCCAGTTCAGCTTTCATTTACTTTTTAATTTGTTGTCAAGTTGTGATTTTCTTTTCTCATCCCCAGTTCCATTTTTTTTCCCTCCTCAGACGTGAATTAATCTCTTCCGGAAACAAGCATGATTAATTATTGCATTGGAGAGTATGTATGGACTGGCCTAGGTATAAAAGTACACACACACACACACACACACACACATTTTAACTCTTTCATCGTAAAATAAAACCAAAGTAAATCTAATTCTGAATATCAAAAGAGTGATCATTTTAACACTTTCCCTGCTATTTGATGCATTTTTGTCTAGTTAATAATCATTTCAAGCGTTACAATGGCCAGAGATCGATAAATCTATAGTTTTTTATTCCTTTTTTACTTTCTTATCGATGTTTATAAAGATGTTATTGCTTTAAATCCATCTACTAATGTATCTTTCCATCCAGAGATATAAATAACAAAATAAATCAATACTTTAACCTTACATTCAAACAATATCACCTAAACACTCCATCTCTACCCAATAGAAAGCAAATAAACACAACCAAAATACACAAGACTCCCCCGTTCTTGTTTCCTCTCAATAAAGAAAACGGAGTGGACACTAGGACGCTGCATGTTTCCTATCAAAAGTTACTGTTACTGTTCCTCTGTTTCTTTTCCTTGAGGGGGGGTTGTGAGGCTGTTAGTGGGATTGACGGGCCTGGTGGGGATGCTGAAGGAGGGGAGGGAGAGGGAGAGGGAGAAAGGGATTGGGAGAAGGTCAGTTTATCGTATTGTTATTGTTATCTTGGGTTTGGGTCTGTCCGGATGGATTTGCTGCCTCGTGTGTCCTGATAGCAGATGACGGGTGAAGGGAGAGAGAGAGAGAGAGAGAGAGAGAGAGAGAGAGTGAGAGAGAGAGAGAGAGAGGAGGAGAGAGGAGAGAGAGAGAGAGAGAGAGAGAGAGCAGTTATACAAGTACATGCGTAGTTAGAAAATACAGACAAACGCTGACACACACACACACACACACACACACACACACACACACACACACACACACACACACACACACACACACACACAGGAACACCTAAACGCTATTATTACCATCAAATAACAATAAATGAAAAAAAAATAACCGTAATAATAAATGAAATACTCGAAGTGGATAGACATTTTCTTTCAAGTGAATTCAACATTGCCATATTCTCCATTCTCTCTCTCTCTCTCTCTCTCTCTCTCTCTCTCTCTCTCTCTCTCTCTCTCTCTCTCTCTCTCTCTCTCTCTCTCTCTCTCTCTCCTCAAGCACCTCATTCCCTCACGTGCTTTTATCTTTAGTTGATCCCCTATTGTTGGAGAGAGAGAGAGAGAGAGAGAGAGAGAGAGAGAGAGAGAGAGAGAGAGAGAGAGAGAGAGAGAGAGAGTGTGGAAGAAAGGACAGGAAACATCAAAGATACAGAGAACGATAAAGGAAGGGAGGAGATGGAGGAACACGAAGGAATATGTATCACCTGTTCTCACCTGTGTGTTGCTAATCAGGGTGTGGGACTGAGCACTGCTGACGGAGGCTGTGTAGGTAACGTGATCAATGTGGGAGTGTGTAGAGTGTACCTGTTCTAATGTACATAGTTTTTTTATTTGTAATGTATTCTTGCGGTTCAGTTCGAGAATATTACAAGACGTTTTTATATCTGGTTCTGTTTATCCGCTTTGAAATGTTCGTGTTCCTTTGTTTCCGAATGTATGAATTAACTCTCCCTGGTTATTTGCAGTCTAGAAGTCTTGGTTTTAACGCGGCATTGCCACAAAACGTTCTTTGCTACTGTTTATATACTTGAAATATTTGTGATGTTCTATGTTCTTACGGGGTTTGATACATGGATTAACTCTTTGGACTCTAGAAATCTTGGGTTCTGCTCGAAATGACTACAAAGTGCTCTTAAAACTTTGTTAATGTTCATTTGCTAAGATACATGAATCATTTACTACTACTACTACTACTACTACTACTACTACTACTACTACTACTACTACTACTACTACTACATAAGAACACAAGATCATAACACAAGGGAAGCTGCAAGAGGACATGAGACCTACACGTGGTAGTCCTTGCTTCTCCCACCACCACCACCACCATTACCACCTTGACGCGGCCCAGAGGATCGTAATTGTTTAAGAGGAATGTTAGGTTAGGTGGGTGTCCCTGAGAGTGGCTCATCCGCCTTGGAGACGCCCCGAGAGACACCCAGCCAGCCTTCCCTCCAGGCTTTCCGTTAGCTCCTGAAATGATATGCAAATTAATAAACGCAGCGCTTCTCTCTAGTTTTCCTCTTGCTTGCAGTCAAATTTTTCACATTAAGCAGAATTTTTAAAGGTAAATTGCACTAATATTCCTTACTTGCTCTCCTGGAGTCCAATTATACTAAAGACGTCACCAGCAGTCCTTGTTACGCTGGCAGGAGGGGACAGGTGGTGGTGGTGATGGTGGTGGTGGCGTGTGGACAGATGGGTGTTCCAGAGATCAAAGGTACTCACAGGTGGAGCCATAGCATCTAATTTACATGCTCTTAAAGGGTTTAAGTTTGGTAGAACATTAGTGGTGCTTTGACTGTTGGGGAAGGGAAAGTTGTGAAGGTTTTGGTGGATAGGAAGGCTTGATTGGGTGGGATAAGTAGAGGGTGGAAGGAGAGGAAGAGCAGTGAATGATGATGAAGGGGGATGAAAGTTTGCAGAATAGAACAGTGCAAGGCAAAAGTTGTGTGCTGGAAATTGGCGAGACACGAGACAATTCTGAGAAGATGGAGGTTAGGGCAAAAACGCTTCCTCCTCCTCCTCCTCCTCCCACGAGATAGTTTTGAGACGATGGAGGTTAGGAAAAACTTCCTCCTCCTCCTCCTCCTCCTCCTGAATATATAATGCTGTATTTATGCATGTTTGTATGTATGTATACCTGTGTTTATGTATGCGGAGAACGAAACTAGCCAATATTTATCAGTTATCACTACAAATATCCATCATTTCAAGTCATAAACAACACGAATCTTTAAAACCCAACGATTTATCAAAACCTAACCATAGAAAACGGGAAACCAGACAAACTCGTGCCACTGCAATCCTATAATAATAATAAAAAAAAAACAATTAAAATATAGAAGGCAGAAAATTACAAACAAACAATATCGAAACCAGTCATAGAAAACGGCGAGCCAGATAAACCCGCACTATTGTAAATCTTGTCATAACACTGAAAGAAAAATCCGTGGACGTGTGTTTCTTGGGGGTGTGTGGGCGCCTTGAGTCCCTGATCCCCGGTGCTCAGTGCCCGCCCGCTTGACATGATAAGACCCCGGGGAAGACAGCAGGGATCACGAGGTCTGGGGTAATTAAGACTGGGGTGGCGTGTGGTGGTGTAGTGATGGTGGTGGTGATGAGATTGTGATACTGTGATGTAAGGATATGTTATGTCTCTCTCTCTCTCTCTCTCTCCTCTCTCTCCTCTCTTCTCTCTCTCTCTCTCTCTCTCTCCTCTCTCTCTCTCTCTCTCTCTCTCTCTCTCTCTCTCTCTCTCTCTCTCTCTCTCTCTCTCTCTCTGGAACGGCATGTTGTGATAATAAGCGTAGGAGATTCATTCATGTTGGTTCAGCGCTGCGCCCTGTCCGGGTTGCTAATGGGTGCAGCGGGCGCCGATCAACAGAAGACGGGATGGGGTGTGCCGTGTTTGGTTCAGATATGGAGGAGCTGTGAGAGAGAAAGGTGGTGGAGGACAAGAAGAGGATGAGGAGAAAAGGAGGACGAAAAGGAGGAGAAATAAGATGATGGTGATGGAGGAGGTGATGGTGGTGGAGGAGGAAAGGTAGAGGGTAAAGAGGAAGGGAACGCAAAGGAATTCAAATAAAGAACAAACTGACTAAAAGGAAAAGAAGAAGAAACTGTATACTCGTATTTGTATGTATGAATGTATGTACGTATGTATATTTACTTAGATCAACATCGTGGGATAGAAATAATGAATCACTTTCCACTTCACTGATAAAAAGGAATAAAAACCTGAAAGAGAGAGAAAAAAAAGTCGATACTCCACAAAAAAAGTCGATGCTTCATAAAGTCGATGCTTCACAAATAAAAAGTCGATGCTCCACAAACAAAGAATTGATGCTCCACAAAAAAAAAGTCGATGCTTCACAAATAAAGTCGATGCTCCACAAAAAAAAGTCGATGCTCCCCACACAAAGTTTTTACCTAGGATCATATTTCGTCGTGATGTTCTTTTTATGAAGCAATTTACTATTCATGAACCATTGGCCACGAATATTTCAGCCTCAATTAATGGATCGCGTAACACTCCTCTCATTGGGGCAGGTGAGGTGAGGCGACCAGGTGAGGGGACAGGTGAGGGGGAAAGGTGAGGGTACAGGTGAGGAGGAAGCAAGTGAAACAGGTGAGGGAAAACAGGAAATAAATAAGGAGGAAACGATTAAAGGGGAGTAGGTGAGAAGAATAGATGAGAGGAGAAGCAGTAAAGGAAAAACGGTGAAGAGAACAGGTCAGGAGGAAATGGAGGGATAATAGTTGTAGTAGTAATAGTAGGACGTGAAGACCAGTAGGGGGGAACTCGTGAGAACCCTGTGGTTGTGTCCTGAGGGAAATCTTCGTCTCTCATAAGGAATAGAGAGAAATGTAAGAATTAATGGCTACGTGTGTGTGTGTGTAAATAAAGTGAAATAAATACGAGGGTAATACCAGAGAGAGAGAGAGAGAGAGAGAGAGAGAGAGAGAGAGAGAGAGAGAGAGGAAAAAGCGGGGAATTTAGTTAGGTGCTCGTGAAGGGTAAGCAATAAGCGAGGCGTGAATCACGTGACCTCCCTCCAAGACGCCCTAACAGCCCCGCCGGGAGGTCATATCGGCCACAGGGAAACAGTTTCAGGGAGCAGTTAACGTGATGGAGGTGGTGGTGGTGGTGGTGGTGGTGGTGGCGTTCTCCTCCTCCTCCTCCTCCTCCTCCTCCTCCTCCTCCTCCTCCTCCTTGTTTTTGTTGTTGTTTTTGTTCCTCTTGTTGTTGTTGTTGTTGTTGTTGTTGTAGTGGTGGTGGTGGTGGTGGTGGGAGTTTTCCTCTTGTTTTTCTTGTTCACCCTCTTGTTTTTTTCCTTTTTTTTCTCTTGTTCTTCCTCCTGTTCTTCCTCCTCTTCCTTTTCTTCTTTTTCTTCTTTTTCTTCATCTACTACTACTACTACTACTACTACTACTACTACTACTACTACTACTACTACTACTACTACTACTACTACTACTACTACAAAGCATGTCAGTACTCGAGGCATTTCCAGCCCATTCAGTCTTGTTGTCTTTGGCATGAGTGGGACCTTCCAGCCTCTCTCTCTCTCTCTCTCTCTCTCTCTCTCTCTCTCTCTCTCTCTCTCTCTCTCTCTCTCTCTCTCTCTCTCTCTCTCTCTCTCTCCTCCAGCTTCCTTCCTCTCTTTGATGCAACATACTCTTCCTTCTTCCTCTTCTTCTGGTTCCCTCTTCCTCTTCCTCTTCCTCTTCCTCTTAGTTTCCTCCATCTCTTCCTCCTCCTCATCTTTCTCTAACATTCTCCGTCGTTCTTCCTTCGGCTTGTATGCTTTCCTACTCCTCCTCCTCCTCCTCCTCCTCCTCCTCCTCCTCCTCCTCCTGCACAACACCCCCACAGGCAGAAGGGAAAGCGCAAGTATTTATTTGCTTAAGGCTAAAGTGTATGTTTCCTCCTCCTCCTCCTCCTCCTCCTCCTCCTCCTCCTCCTCCTCCTCCTCCTCCTGAGTGACGGTAATGCGCTGTGATAATGAGCGTGGAATGTTACTTCTGATTAATCTATTTTATCTAATGAGTTATTTATCTATTTTTTTTTATTTCGTTATTTGTTTATTTTATTTTATTTTATTATTTTTTTTCGTTTACTGATTTATTTATTTTTTTTCTGTGTTTGTATTTGTTATCGTATTATATTCACCCTCAGTTATTTTTCTTTTTCTTTCCTTTACTTTGTCAAGGGAAGAATTGCGTTATGATATCCCCGTTTTCTTTTCGCCTCTTCTCTTCATACATGTTTCTCATTTCGTCATTGTTTTCTTCTTTATCACCTCCTTTGCTCTCCTTTTATTGTCCTCTTTATATTTTCCTCTCTCTTTTATTGTTTTCCACGCCACTTCTTTACTCCTTTCATATCTTTCCTCCTCCTCCTCCTCCTCCTCCTCCTCCTCCTCCTCCATTCAGTTGGTTCGTCCCGTCTTATCGAGTTAAGTCCTTTGGGGTTACCAGAGAGAGGAAGGGAGAGGAGAAAGGCGGAGGGTCAGAGAGTGTGTGTGTGTGTGTGTGTGTGTGTTTTGTTTTGTTTGTGTAGGTTTGGTATATTCTTCTTCTTCTTCTTCTTCTTCTTCTTCTTTATATTTATCATTCATCTTTCTCCTTTTCCCTTTTGTATTTCTTCACGCCTCCTCTCCTCCTCCTCCTCCTCCTCCATCTCCTGCTCTTTATGTATTTCACCCCCATTTCTTCCGCCTTGTATCCTCCTCCTCCTCCTCCTTATCCTCCTCCTCCTCCTCCTCCTCCTCCTCCTCCTCCTCCTCCTCCTCCTCCTCCTCACAGCTGTCATCGGAACGCGCAATACTCCCTCCATTCATCCATCATCTTTCTATCTCCCTTTTTCTGTTCATCCATAAACTGCCCGACTCGTCATCAAGGGAGAGAGAGAGAGAGAGAGAGAGAGAGAGAGAGAGAGAGAGAGAGAGAGAGAGAGAGAGAGAGAGAGAGAGAGAGAGAGAGAGAGAGAGATGGCGGAAAGACAATGAGAGGGAGATAGAAGGAGAGAAGGAAG
>NC_087188.1:11973734-11978734 GCF_035594125.1 Scylla paramamosain
AGAGAGAGAGAGAGAGAGAGAGAGAGAGAGAGAGAGAGAGAGAGAGAGAGAGAGAGAGAATCACATCCTATCTCCAAATGAAAAAGAAGGAAGAGGAAAAAGAGAGAAAAAAAATGAAAGGGAGGTACATCATAAAAAAAATAGAAAAGAAAAAAATGAACAGGAAACAGTCTAATTAAAGAGTTTGTCTAGAAAAAAGTAAAAAAAAAAAAAGAAAGAGAAAAAAAGTGGCACGGTTGGTGTTTGTGTTTCTCAAATATACCTGCTGCACGTCTTCTACATAAAAGGGACGTTTGCCGGATTAAGTTCTCCTGCTGTAGGTAAATAATGGGCTGGAGGGCGTGTTTGCTGCCTAAACATTATTTTCCCAGCCCCTGCACGTGTTTGGGATCGGGTCGGCTGCTGGGGGGGGAGGGCTGTGCTGGGACGGGCCTAGACAAAGGAGAGAAAGAGGTGGGATAGAGATGAAAAGAAGGGTGCCTGGAGAGAACTGGGTAGGATAGAACAGGGAGGAATGGATAATATAACATAATAAAGGTATATGGAAAGAAACCGATGGATAAAAAGGATGAAAAGACAAGGGAAGATGTGGAAGAATGTGGAGAAACAAGGGGAGGTATGAAGGGAGAGTGGAGAGAGAACAGAGCAGGTGGCGGGAGAGTGGAGAGACTAGAAGAGATGGAGGGATTGTGGAGAGAGAAAGAAAGAGGAAGAAAGTGGAAGGGGCGAGAGGAAAGGTGGAGAGACAGAAGAAATGAAAGCGGAAGAGACAGGAGGAGAGATGGAAGAGAGTCAGATACAAGGGAATTGGTGGAGATTGGGGGCGGAGGGTGGGGGACGAGCGGAGGTGGAGCGGCTGGAGTGGTGTGTGTCAATCTTAACTTTCCCGTGATGGGAGTATGGATTGCAGCGTCAGTTGTGTGTCAGAGCAGAGAGAACCCCAGGGAGCGAGTGTCAACCGTTTTTTTTTTTTTTTTTTTCGTGTTTTCATTTACATTGTTGTGATAAAACTGATCCGTCCTTACCACCACCACCACCACCACCACCAACAACAACAACAACAATAATTAGTGTATATTTCGTATTATTCTTTTCTAGTTTACCTTGTATTACTTTCAGTTCGCTAAGATTAAGTTCAGTTAGATTTGCTTCAGTTCGTTAAGGTAAAGTTAGGTTAGGTTGCGTTAGGTAAGTTAGGTTAAGTTAGCCTATATGAGTGTGGCTGAGTGTAGGTAAAGTTATGTTGTTAGATAAGGTTAGGTTACATTGAGTTAGACAAAGTAAAGGTTAAGTTAAATTGGGTGAGTCTAGGTGAGTGTAAGGTTAGGTTGAGTTAGATAAGGTTATGTTAAGTTAGGTCAGGTTAGGATAGGTTGAGTTAGGTTAACTTGAATTAGGTTAAGATTAAGTTAGGTTAGGTTTAGGTTAAGATTAAGTTAGGTTAGGTTTAGGCTAAGTTGAGTTAGGTTAAGATTAAGTTAGGTTAGGTTGAGTTAGATAGTTATGTTGTTAGGTAATGTTAGATTAGCTTAAATTAGCTTAGGTGAGCCTGAAAGAGGTATTAGGTAACGTTAAATATAAAGTCAATTTGAAAACATTTATTATATTTACTTGAAGTCAGGCTAACTCAATCAATGCTACACCTGACGAAAGACAATTAACAGGTATGAGGAATCCGGTTGAATATGACAGACAGGTAAACAATTATAATTAAGCCTTTTTATCTCAGTAGTTTTGGAAGCGACGAGAGAGAGAGAGAGAGAGAGAGAGAGAGAGAGAGAGAGAGAGAGAGAGAGAGAGAGAGAGAGAGAGAGAGAGAGACCGGAACCGCCTGTCTGTCACACTGCCGTCCTTCATCACGGGATATTTGCTAAACTGTCCAATACTCAGCACGATTCTTGATGGCTTTAAAAATTTCAAACACCCTTGTAACTTTTCACGTATATATTTGTATCCCGCCTGTTGTCGCATTATGCAAAGTGCCCGTGATGTGTGTGGCGGTGTCAGGTGTGTGTGTGTGTGTTCGTGTGTGTGTGGTCAGTTTTTGTAGCCTGAAAGTGTTTTATATTGATTTTTGTTTGTGTGTTTGTTCGTGGGGTGTGTTTTGTTGATGTTTTTGCTGTTTTTTGTGGGGTTTTATTGTTTTTTTCTTGTTTTGTTGCTTGGTCTAAGTCTGGCATTGGACTAAGTGTGTGTGTGTGTGTGTGTGTGTGTGTGTGTGTGTGTGTGTGTGTGTGTGTGTGTGTGTGTTAAGCACAGAATAAGAATTTTTATTTTCTTGGGGCATTTAAGTGATACGCAATTTGTTTTTGTATAATTTGTGACTGAGGAATTATCTATGTCTATCTTGTCTATCTATCTATCTGTATATCCATCTGTCTACCTAGCTATCTATATCTCTTTCTATCTAATCATATCTATCCATCCACTTATCCATCTATCTATTATCTATCTATTTATCAATCACTCAATCTATGTATGTATCTATCTATCTACTTATATCTCTAAGTTTTCATTCAGGAGGAACCCCAAAACTCCTCCCAAAACCCTCCCTCCCATCCACTAACGCACCCATCCATCTATCAACCTCTACCTATATTCTAGCACAAGGCACCCCTACACCCCCCTCTACTAATGAGGTTTAAAGTTGAGTGCCCCTTCTTGTGATGTGGGGGGCCCCTCGCCCTTCACTCCTCCCCTTGACAGCCGCCACAAATATCTCACTAATGACCATAGATTAATAAGGGGAATTAGTGGCCAGGGAGGAAAGAGCTGAAAAGGGAGTGAGGGAGTGAGTGTGTGCGTGAGAGTGAGGGAGGGAAGGAGGGAAAGAGGGAGGAAGTGAGTGAAGGAGGGTGTGAGATTCGTTTTTCTCTCGTTTTCTGTTGCTTTGTTTTGATTCTTTTCCGTTTTTGTTTTTGGAGTGTTTGGTGGGAGAGAGGGATGAAGGAAAAGGGATGAAACGAAGGAAAGGCGAAGGAAAGAGAAGGAAAATAGAGAAAAAACAAAAAATGAAGAAATGGGAGGGGAGAAAAGACAAGAAAAGGAAAAAATAAGGAAAAGAAAGGAAGGAAAAGGAAAATGAAAAGATGATTGAGGATATGGGACGAGCGAACAGAGAACAGGACGAGACAAGGACACGCGGCGATAGACAGCGAGACAACAGGAATAAAAAGCAAACAGGAAAGACGAGGGACGAACAACCAGAAGAAAACAATAAAAAAAATCTCTCGAGCCAATAAGTACATCCCAAAATAGCCTGTGACGGAAGACAAGGCCGCGGTTCATTAGGTGTTTGAGGGTATCGATGAGCGCAACACGTCTCCAGGCCTTGAGAAAAATATAAGTTTTAATCCATTTCCTCTACTAAGGTGATGACGGAATGGCCAGAAGTCAGGACCAATTAAATGTATTATTGTGTGGCCAGAGAGAGAAAGAGAGAGAGAGAGGGAGAGAGAAAGAGAGGCTGGATATTTGAAAGGACAGAAAAAAAGAAAATATTTACTACTGCATGGACTAAGGCAGCAGATTTAAATATGAAATGAATGAATTGTTTGATACATTTTCCTAGTTTCCTTTCGTCTCTGCTGCGTTCTCTCACCGTCCATTGCCTCCCCTCGCTTCTCTCCCTCTCTCCCTCTCTCTCTCCCTCTCTCCCCTTACCTCACTTTACGGCGCTATAAGTGTCGATTCTTGGCAAGGGAACTTCCATCATCACCATCAGAGTAAGTGTGATGGCCAGGCTCTTGTTTGCCTGGGGGAGGAGGAGGAGGAGGAGTAGGAGCAGCAAGAGGAAGAGGAGGAGGAGGAGGTGTGAAGAATGCGTGATGGAGAAGAGAAAGAGAAGAAAGTGAGGGATAAGAGGAGGAGGCACAGACGAGAAGGAACATGAAGAATGAAAGGAGGAAGACGAAAAATATACAAAGAACTGAAGATTGATGAAAAATATGATCAGGAAGAAGAGGTGAAGGAGAACACACGAAGAGGAAGAGGAAGAAAATGAAGAAAATGAGCAACAAAAGGAGGAGGAGGAAGAAGAGGAGAACGAAAAAAGAGAGGCGTAGGAGGAAAAAGAAAAGAAGGAAGAGGAAGACAATAAAAAAGCAAGAGAAAGGAAGGAAGAAGAGGAGGAGGAAGGAAGAAGACAAGAAGCGACGTGTCATACCCTTATAAATCATGTTCTTTATTTCTTCATTGCAATTTTTCATATTCTTTCGTCTTTATGAATGCACGTCTGGTATTATTTTGACGACAGTGACTGATGAATCCTAAGCCATTCGTCTTCCCCTCGTCATGCCTGGAAGAGGAGGAGGAGGAAGAGGAGGAGGAGGAGGAGGACAATGATGACAACAAGGAGATATTAATAGTAAAGAGAGATGTAATAAAATCTAACGTTTTCTTGGCAACCTTCTATATTATAAGATAAATGAGAGAATCTTGGCTCTCTCTCTCTCTCTCTCTCTCTCTCTCTCTCTCTCTCTCTCTCTCTCTCTCTCTCTCTCTCTCTCTCTCTCTCTCTCTCTCTCTCTCTCTCTCTCTAAGGGTACTTCTGCCTCCAGGTCTCATTATTCATTACTTCACAAACCTTATTCACTGACGAGTTCTCCTCCTCTCCCTTCTCTTCATTGGCTGTTTCATGTTTTCTTTCACGGTCTTTCTTTTCTCCCCTTGTTTGTTTTGGTTTTTGTTGTTTATCTTCCTTTCTTCCTTCCTTGTCTCCTTTTTTTCTTTTTATCTTTCTATTTTTATTTTTTTACTTTTGTTAATTTCTTTCTTCCCTTCTTCCTACCTTCTTTCTTTCCTTCCTTCCTTCCTTCCTTCCTTCCTTCCTTCTTTAATTCCTCCCATTCCCTTTTCTTTCCTTCTTTCCTTTGTTTCTATCTATCTATATCTATCTATCTATCTATCTATCTATCTATCTATCTATCTATCTATCTATCTTACCCTTCTCCTATTCCCTTCCGTCTCCGTTTTTTTATCCCTTACAAACAAGAGCCACA
>NC_087188.1:11986234-11991234 GCF_035594125.1 Scylla paramamosain
TCTCTCTCTCTCTCTCTCTCTCTCTCTCTCTCTCTCTCTCTCTCTCTCTCTCTCTCTCTCTCTCTCTCTCTCTCTCTGGATGTCCTTGCTGTCCACATCTTGTTACTGTTTCCTTGACTGTGTGTGTGTGTGTGTGTGTGTGTGTGTGTGTGTGTGGTACTTGTGGGTTTCTCTGCTTGTTATTCCAGGGACTTCATCTTGTTGCTCCTCCAGCCTCGTGAAGTTAGCTAGGTGAGTGAGTGGTCTGGGAGTCCCGAGGGTTGGCCTTCCCCTTACGTTCCTCTTACTCTTTTCTCTGATCGTCTTTGCTACTTTTTTGGCAGTTTTCTTGCATTTTCTTTTTCTATTATTTTTTTCCCTGGTCGTGTTTGGTGTTTTTCTTTTTGGCTGTTCTTTTGCTTTACTTTCTTTCCAACTCCTTTTTACTTTTTCTTTTTCTTTTTCCCTTCTTTTACTTCCCGAAATTGATATATTTTGTTTATTTATTTATTTATTTATTTATTTATTTTTTTATCTTCTCACACGTTGATATATTTTAACCTTTTACTTTTCCGTCATTATCCCTGTACATTGATTTATTTTCCTTTTTTTTCTTTTTTTTCCACGTTGATACATCTTAAAATTTTCCTTTTTCCTTTTTTCCTTTTCACACACTGGTATATGTTAACTCTCGCTTTTTTCTTTTCTTTATTTCCCCCCACAAATTTGATGTATATTATTCTTCTCCCTCTCGTATTTATTCCTCGTCCTCCTCCTCCTCCTACTCTCCCCCACATCACAAACAAGACATTACAGGCACTCGTCCTTCCTTTGTATTCCTTACTGCTGCTTCTTTTCCCTTCCCAATCTCTTCCCCTTTCTGCTGCCACAAATCTCATTCCATCACTGATAAAAGTATTAGAGATTATGTAGACACTCGTTCTTCCTTTGTTTTCCTTAGTGCTTCTTCTGTTCCCTTCCCTTCCCCAGCCGCCCTTTCCTCCTGCCGATCGTCTGCCAACAAATTACAGATGAGACCAAGTTTCCAAAGACTGTTCACCTTTTAATTGTAGCGAAGGTTAGGTAGGGACAGCAGCGTTGTCCTTTCCTTTCCCTGGTCATTAAACCCTCGCCTCCCCATTAGTGCTGTGGGGTGGGAGAGAGAGAGAGAGAGAGAGAGAGAGAGAGAGAGAGAGAGAGAGAGAGAGAGAGAGAGAGAGAGAGAGAGAGTAATACAGATGGAAATGGAGTCTTAAAGTTGTGTTCTAGTTGGTAATTTTTGATTATTGCTAGAGAGAGAGAGAGAGAGAGAGAGAGAGAGAGAGAGAGAGAGAGAGAGAGAGAGAGAGAGAGAGAGAGAGAGAGAGAGAGAGAGAGATAATGAACCGGAAAGTACAGAATCGATACCGTGATAGATTAACACACACACGCACACACGCACACACTAACGGTTCACACTAACTTGTTGCCTCAGCTAACCACCAGAGGCCGCGAGGACACATCAAGAGTCAATATTGTCCTCTCCCTCTCCCTCGCGTGGCTTTGTGGTCAGGAGGAGGAGGAGGAGGAGGAGGAGGAGGAGGAGGATGATGATGCATACGTATTTTAAGTCAATTTACATATTTATTTGCATCCTCTCTCTCTCTCTCTCTCTCTCTCTCTCTCTCTCTCTCTCTCTCTCTCTCTCTCTCTCTCTCTCTCTCTCTCTCTCTCTCTCTCTCTCTCTCTCTCTCTCTCTCTCTCTCTCTCTCTCTCGTCACCTAATGTACTAATTTTAGATGATGAGGTGAAATCGCTTGCATTAATCTCTTCCTGTTATTTCCAGCACGTTAGCTCATTAATTCCATCATTACACGCGTGCACTGAGCGATGACAGGCGCGGGAGGGGACGAGAAGAGGCGAGAAGTAAAGGTGAAAAGTTGGAACATCAGGAACACGTGTTAAATCTCTTGTGTGTTAAGGGAAGGGAGGGAAAGTAGGGGTGTTAACGTTTTTCGAGTGTGGGGAAAGAATTGAAAGAGTGTAATTTTTTTTTTTTTGGTATAATTTTTGTTGGATTGTTGGTGGTTGAAGTGTGTTTGTTGTTGTTGTTGTTGTTGTTGTTGTTGTTGTTGTTGTTGTTGTCTAAATGGAACAAAATCTGACGGCAAATTCTGTAGTGAACGAGAAAAGAAATTATAAGTGCTTCATATATTCCTAAATTTCACAAGACCAATAAAATCTAACGTACAACTTATACAAACTCAATGAAAACAGGAAAAAAAAAAAGGTGGGAAACTAAACCAAGGAAACTATAGGGAGTAAAAACGAAGAATAAATGTTTCCGAAATACGGTGGCGACTCGATTAAAGTATACGGGCAGTCCGGTTTCGTGTGATCCCTTAAGTCCTGCCCCGGGAGAGGATCTGAGAGTTAATAGCGAGATCAACATGTGAACAGCGCAGCCATGGCCGATCTGATGCTTCTCGCTCTGAATATAATAGAATCGGATGCCCTGAATAGAATAGAATATGTATTTGTATGCTCAGCTTTATTCGCAACATAATATACACAGTTTAAAAGAATGGCATTATGTAAAGGAATCCGCATAAAGAAACAAACATAAAACAAAAACAAAAACTAATATAGCATAGCTTATTCTAATCTGCTCTAACTTATTGTAACCTTACGTAACCTAACCTAACCTAACCTAACCTAACCTAACCTAACTTAACCTAACGTAACCTATTCTATTTTTTTTTTTAGGGTGAGAATGTATGCTTGAGATGCTGAGAGAGAGAGAGAGAGAGAGAGAGAGAGAGAGAGAGAGAGAGAGAGAGAGAGAGAGAGAGAGAGAGAGAGAGAGAGGAGAGAGACCATTAGAAAAAAAAAAAAAACTATACATCCTACACCAATATTGTACCTGCCTGCACACACACACACACACACACACACACACACACACACACACACACACACACACACACACACACACACACAGAGTCAGCCAACCTTAACTTCCGTCATTATCTTAAAACGTATTTGCAGTTCATTAAGTCAGTGTTATTCTTTTGCCTTCCCCGCCAACAACTCGTGTGTTTTTCCCAGCCAAGGCGCTTCATATATTTCAGCATTGAAGAGTCGGCAAAGTTGAGAGAGTTATGTCTTTTTAACTTGTAGACTTCGCTCGTTGGAATGGCGGAAGCAGAGAGAGAGAGAGGAGAGAGAGAGAGAGAGAGAGAGGAGAGAGAGAGAGAGAGAGAGAGAGAGAGAGAGAGAGAGAGAGAGAGAGACTAATTAGGGATAAGAAAGATGGGAAAGGGAAGAGGAAGAAAGGGTAATTTGGGTTTAAGAATACGAGTAATGAGAGAGAGAGGAGAGAGAGAGAGAGAGAGAGAGAGAGAGAGAGAGAGAGAGAGAGAGAGAGAGAGAGAGAGAGAGCGCATAAAAGAACGTGCAATTAGGGATAAGAATAGAGGATAATGAAAAGAAAAAAAAGAGAAAAAAAAGAGAAAAGAAAGCGTATACGTGGGGAGTGTGTTGGAATGAGAGAAAGGAGATGTACAATAGTGTGGCTGTGAGGAGGAGGAGGAGGAGGAGGAGGAGGAGGAGGAGGAGGAGGAGGAGGAGGAGGAGGTGTAGCATTAGAATACATAATGATGATCCCATTGTCTCGAGGATAGCAGACTCCTTCATCTATCTCCCTCACTCCTTTAGTATCCCTTCTCCCCTCTCCCTCTCCCTCTCCCTATTACCTCCAGCTGCCTCCTGACGTAACCATCGGATTGTCTTACCTTCTCCAGTAGACAAATTGATTAACCTAACAATCTAATCCAAGGTAACTAAACCTAACTTCACCTAACCTTATTTATTAACCTAACTTATTTTAAGCCAACCCAAAGCTAACCTATGCTAACTGAATCTAACTTAACGGAACTTAATTTTTTTTGTAACCTAACGTAATCTAGACTAATTCAATTGAATGTAAATGAACTTAGCTTAATATAACGTAACTTAACCCATCTTTGTGTGATTTGAATAGGGAAGTTCTTTTATTTTAGCAGAGAAATGTTAGAGACCATGTTTTGTATTATATCTCTCTTACTTTCTCTTCATCTCTTATTCTTCGTTTTCTTTCTTCCTCCTCCTTCTTTTCCTGGTCCTCCTCCTCCTGTTTCTCCCCGTCTTTGTCCTCGTCCCCCTCATCGTCCTCTTTCTCCTCACTCCTTTGTCGTGCCTTCTTTATCCTTCCTCTTATTTTTCCTCATATTCCTAGTCCTCGTTCCTCTTGTCCTCCTTGTCTCTCTTGTACATCTCCACCTCCTCCTCTTCCTTAAACGTAACAAATGAACATAAAGGAAAAAAAAAAAGAATCCACACTTTTGAAATAACTACTGTGGTTTGTAGGGTGTGGTGGTATAAGGGAGAGGAGAGGGGAGGGAAGGAGGGACGAGGGAGGAAAAATGGAGGGTGTGATATGGAGGTAAAAAGCCAGTTATGGAGGGAAATGGGGTACGAAAAATGGCACATCTGGAGAAGGAGTTATGGGCGCGCCTGGAGGGGTTTGAGGGTTCCCTGCGTTTTAAGAGGAAGAATAAGTTTTGGGCAGAATTTCGTTGCGTTGTCTTTGCAGTGGACTCCTCCTCCATTATCGGCCTCTTCCACTCCTCCTCCTCCTCCTTCTCTTCCTCTTCCTCCTCCTCTTTCTCTTCCTCGCTCCCCTTCTGGTCCTACTGGTTCTTCTTTCGTCTTCCTTGGTTTATTTTTATTTTGTTGTTCTTTGCGTTCTTTTCTTCTTGTTGTTCTTGTTCTCCTCCTCCTCCTCCTCCTTTTGCCTTTTCCTTTCCTTTCCTCCATCTGGTCACATTTCTCTCCTCCCTCCTCTTCCTCCTCCTCCTCCTCGCGTCCCCAGATAAATAGCGGCGCCATAAATAGGGATTTGAATCTCCAAGCCGCGCCTGGAAGAGCTCAGGCGGCGGACGCTCAGCCTAGCCAGATTTATTTATTTCCTCAGACGACGCGCAACTTTATTGGACTTCCTT
>NC_087188.1:11996234-11998734 GCF_035594125.1 Scylla paramamosain
TTCCTTCCTCGCTTTTGTATCTCGTTTCATCTTTATAATCTCCTCCATTCATATTCTTTTAATATATTTCCTTTTTCCTCCATCTCCTTGCTTCTCTCTCTCGTCTTTCCTTCGTTTAATGTTTCCTTTCCTCCTCTCTGTCTCCCTCCTTTTATCTCCATTTTTTTGTTCATTATTTTTCTCTCCTCACCATCTTCGTTTCTCTCTTTCTTGCTTGTATTATTTTTTTTTATCGCCATTCTTCTCTCCCCTTCCCTCCTTTCTCTTTATTCTTGTCTTTCTTTTCTACTCATTTTTTACTCCTTCTCTTTCTATCTTCCACCATCCTCGTAATCTCGTCGTGTACTTGACGTTTTCTTTTTCCTCGTTTTCTTTTCTTTCTCTTGTTTTTATCTACCTGTCGCTTTGTTCATGGGGTTTAATGTACGTATGTATGTATGTATGTATGTATGTATGTATGTATGTATGTATGTATGTCTTGTGTATTTAATCAGTCAGTGTCTATCTATTTGTTTATCTTAGTGTATGTTTTTATCTATCTAAGCCTGACTTGTCTTTGTATGTCTGTCTGTATGTCTGTCTATCGTTTACAGATGAAGTTATTCACTCTTTAAATCTACAAGTCATTATTTTGGTGTTTTTGTAAGTCTAATCCTTTAATTTCTTTCGTTTTGTGTGCTGTTTATTCCAGGTAATTTTATAGTTCAATACGAGTTTTGTCTTGCATTACAGTACATAGACGTGGTTGCAAAAAAAAAAAAAAAAAGTAAAAAAATAAAAATAATGAGTGAATTGCCTTGTTTTCTATGTCGTGAAATGAGAGGAGTGGTTTATTTAGGTTCATTTCACTTTCCTTCACTAACGTTTTATCGCAAATTGCAATCCATTCACGTGGCTGCTAAAAAATAAATAAAAGCTTGGTGGAGGAAAGCTATTATCACTTACGAAAATTTCCCCCTCCTGTGTATCGTGGAATGAGAATAGTTTTATTTATTTTTTTTCCAGTTTCATTTATTTTCTTAGTGAAGTTTTATTGCTCATCACAATTCATTAAACGTGTCTGACAAAAAAAAAAATAGTAAACAGATAGAATAAATATAACAACAATAACAATAGCAACAATAATATTACTCTCAGTGTAAATAAGTGAAATAAATAAGTAAATAAATAAACAAACAAAGCAATTTAGCGCAAGGATATTACCACTCACTGCAACTCCCAAGAAATAAATAAAGCTTGAAACAAACCAACACTTTACAAGCAAACACTTCGGTATAATCTGGAGCAATACTATCTTATATTTAAGGAAGCAAGAAAGTTTGTTAATTCTAAGGATTTTACTGGATAAGACGCTCAGGATGTTTACTGTAAATTGCTCTGCTGTAAAGGTGATCTTACCTCTGACCTGAATTTCTCTTTCTCTCAGGTACGTGCGAGGTGGTGTACAGACAGCGGCTCAGGTAAGCGGCGTACCTTTCGGCCCACTTGTGTACCTCCCCGTGTCTGGTCTGGGTACATGTGGCTGTGTTGCTCGTGGGGACTTCTGCTCACGTGGTTCTCAGTGATACTGGGATTGTTATTTGTTATTGTCTGTTTAGGTGTGAAGGAAAGAGGCCGATGATACGAAAATTGGTGGGATTATCTTTATTTTTTGTTTATTTACATAGGAAGCAGAGAGGCTGGTACAGAAATAAAAAAAAAAAAAAAGAAACGAACAGGAAAGTTACGCTGTCATGTTGTTTGTATCTAGAAACTATTACAATTATTAGTTATTTAATTCCCCGGTAGATGGCTGAGCAGTCGCCACGCTAATTGAAATAATAGCCAATAGAGGGCAGTGATAGGTGTTTTAGTAACTTTCCCCACTACTAGATGGCAGTAACAACACGTTTAATCCTTGACCCTTAGATTTCCTACCCTAAAACGAATAAGAGAATTAAACACCACTTAACATGAAACTTTTGCATAGACAGCCGTAGAGATGGACAGGTGAGGAAAGGGGAGGGCAGGTAAACACAGGTGAACACAGGTAACACAAAAAAACGGGTCCTTATTCTTTCTCCAGGTATATGGGAGTGAGTGTGTGAAAGTTGGCATGGTGAGGTGAGGTATGGCTTGTGACAGGAAGGCAGGGATGGGATGTGAGGAAGGCAAGGCAAGGGAGGAGAAGAAATGTGTCGTGTGGGGAAAGGAGTGAGAAGGAAGGGAGGGAAAAAGGTGAGGGTAGGAAAGAGTTGGTTTAGAGGAAATAAAGCAGGTGAGGAATGTTGATTATAAGATGCGGAGAGAGAGAGAGAGAGAGAGAGAGAGAGAGAGAGAGAGAGAGAGAGAGAGAGAGAGAGAGAGAGAATACAAAAGAAAAGATAGGAAAATAGAAAGAGAAAAATAGAAAAAGATTATAAATAGAAAGTAGAAAACGAGAGAGAGAGAGAGAGAGAGAGAGAGAGAGAGGAGAGAGAGAGAGAGAGAGAGAGAGAGAGAGAGAGAGAGAGAGAGAGAG
>NC_087188.1:12003734-12036234 GCF_035594125.1 Scylla paramamosain
TCCCTTCCTGTCTCTTTCCTTCCCTTCGCTTCCCTTCCCTTTGTATAGTCAGGCAACCCCAACACTCTTGTTTGGCCGCCTTTCATTCCTCTCCCCGCGCCAGACAGAGAGGCGGTGCTGTAAACCTCACCAACACACACACACACACACACACACACACACACACACACACACACACACACACACACACACACACACACACACACACACACAGAGAAGGTCTACCAGTTTTTATTTTTCTTGTTACTCAATTGGTCAGTTTATTTCTCTCTCTCTCTCTCTCTCTCTCTCTCTCTCTCTCTCTCTCTCTCTCTCTCTCTCTCTCTCTCTCTCTCTCTCTCTCTCTGATAACGAAAGAGAAAGATTGTTTTCTTGTTTTCTTTTTCTATTTTTTTGTCTGTGTCTTTACATTCTTTGCTCCTTGTTTCCCCATTTTCCTCCTCCTCCTCCTCCTCCTCCTCCTCTTCCTCCTCCTCCTCCTCCTCCTCCTCCTCCTCCTCCTCCTCCTCCTCCTCCTCCTCCTCCTCCTCCTCCTCCTCCTCCTCCTCCTCCTCCTCCATCTTCTCTCACTCGGCTGTCTTCTTCAACACACTAGCCCAATTCTTCTCCACCTCTCACTTCTCATCTTTCCTCCTCCTCCTGCTCGTCCTCCTCCTCCTCCTCCTCCTCCTCCTCCTCCTCCTCCTCCTCCTCCTCCTCCTCCTCCTCCTCCTCCTCCTCCTCCTCCTCCTACGCGTCTGGTGAATGTAGTGAGTGACTTGAAAAGGAATAAAGCTATACAAAAATGAGTACTCTCTCTCTCTCTCTCTCTCTCTCTCTCTCTCTCTCTCTCTCTCTCTCTCTCTCTCTCTCTCTCTCTCTCTCTCTCTCTCTCTCTCTCTCTCTCTAGAAAGTGAGGTTTAAGACGATGAAGCCAATTTCCTGTGTTAGTACGTTTGTCTGCCTGTCAGCCGCTGTCAAAAAGAGGAAGAGTTATGGGTATCAGGCCTCCTCCTCCTCCTCCTCCTCCTCCTCCTCCTCCTCCTCCTCCTCCTCCTCCTCCTCCCGTCCATCTTCTTGTATCTCCATCTTTCTCTTACTCAATTTTCCTTTTCCTGAATCCTTCTCTTTCTGACACTTCCTCTTCCTCCTCCTCCTCCTCCTCCTCCTCCTCCTCTTCGTTTTCCCTGCCCCCTCTTTCTCCTCCTCCTCCTCCTGCTCCTTCATAAAGATTTTCTCGAGACACACGCAGACACACACACACACACACACACACACACACACACACACACACACACACACACACACACACACACACACACACACACACACACACACACACACACACACACACACACACACACACACACACACACAGGAGACTCTGTAGCTGTAGTGTAGGAAGGAATTCTCTCTCTCTCTCTCTCTCTCTCTCTCTCTCTCTCTCTCTCTCTCTCTCTCTCTCTCTCTCTCTCTCTCTCTCTCTCTCTCTCTCTCTCTCTCTCTTTCTCTTTCTTTTCATTTCCCCCACAGTTTCTACTCTCCCTCTCCCTCTCTCTCTCTCTCTCTCACTGTCAATTAAGCAGTAGGGAAGATGGCGACCTGCATAGTGATGGAGGCGCAGATTGGTCATTTGAGGCAGGCTGTGTTGGTAGGGCCAGGGGGAGGGTGTTGGCTGGGAGGGTGGGCTGTGGTGATGCTGGGAGGGGGTGAAGGGGATATGGAAGGGGTGAGGGGATAGGGGTAGGGTGGGAGGGGGTATCGGGGTAGATTGTGGTTCTCGTCTCCTCGACCTTTCTTTCTACTGTGTTAATTCTCTCTCTCTCTCTTTCTCTCTCTTTCTCTCTCTCTCTCTCTACTCACACACTCAACAACTATCCCTCTCCTACACACACACACACACACACACGCTTGGCCATTTACTCACGGCTCGGCGGCTAGCGATCCTTTCCTGAATATGGTAATGTCTGTTTCACGTAAGATGCTCGCCTGTCACTCCTTTAATATGTCCTGATAAATGGCTCCATCTCCAGCCCCCTCGCTATTTCTGGCCCTCCGGAAGCCTGCTGTGCATTCTGTCGCTTATTGGGTTTGCTATGCCAAGTACCTATTGCTGCGAGGGCTCAGTGTGTTGTGGTGTTGGTGGTTAAGGGGATAGTAGAGAGGAAAGAAGGGAGACGAATGAAGAGAATGATATTAGGAGGGAGGAAGGTGCTGTGAGTGTGTGGTGTGTCTGGTGCTGTGGGTTGAGGGAGTGAAGAGAGGCTGGGAGAAGGAATGGATGTTGAGAGGAGAAAAAAGGGAAGGAAGAGAGGAAGAAGAAAGGAAGTGTAGAGGAATGGATGAATAGATAAAGAGGATAGTATATTAGTAGAAGAGAGTGAGGGGAAATGGGAAGGAAGAAGGAATGTGTGCTTATGACGGAGGAAGAAAAGTGAAGGAAGAAAGAATGGAAGGAGAAATGAATGAATAAAGGAATGAATGTAGTAGTAGTAGTAGTAGTAGTAGTATGAAATCAAGAGGGAATGGAGGAGTAGAATGGAGAAATGGAAAGAGGGAAGAGAAAGGAAGGAAGGAAGCTGGAGGGAAGGAAGGAGAATGATAATAATAGTAGAAGTTGCTGTAGTAGTAGCAGTAATGGTAATAGTTTATGGGAGGTCGTCTATAGAGGAAAGTACTCTATATTGTAAGCGAGAGAGAGAGAGAGAGAGAGAGAGAGAGAGAGAGAGAGAGAGAGAGAGAGAGAGAGAGAGAGAGAGAGAGAAATGCACGTTCTCTCTTCCATACAAGACAGTGCTGAAGACAATGACGGTTAAGAGAAATGTGAATGCTACAGTGAAGCGAAGACTGAAGCACAGTGATGGTATGCTATTGTTATCCTGTGTGTGTGTGTGTGTGTGTGTGTGTGTGTGTGTGTGTGTAGGTGAGGGAGTCATCAGGGTGCCCCACTCACTCACTCAGTCACTCCATCCATGAACTTTGTTGAGCACAGAACCGCCGCGCAGCAGGATTTTCTTTTTCGGACAGCAGTCAGAACGGAACAACAGAACAACTGCTTGCGTGACTCAGCGACTGCATCCCCGCGGAGTGTGCGGCTGTCCCGCCCCACGCCGGGTGCTGCTGGGGGAGGAAGCGCCGCAGTGCTTCCTTCACCTTCCCCAGGAAGCACTTGGGGACGGGGAGCGGAGCCCTCAGCCCTGCCTGGGTGGCCAAGGTGGCCCCGGGCAGCTGGGAGGACGGCAGACCCCCGTCACGGTGCGCTGCGTGGCGAACGGGGTGGCCGTCTTCAGGAGGGAGGTGGCGCTGGCCGCCCTCCCGCAGGTGCTGACGTGCACCAGTGCAGGACGCAAGGCTGTGCCCTACTTCAGCCCTGCAAGAGGCAAGATGAGGGGACCTGAGGGAGGGCAGCAGGGCCTCGCCGCCCTGCTCCGCTGTGGCAGGCGCCTGGATGAGGGTGGCGCCGACCACCCTGCCAGCCACGCCGCCACGCCAGGGAGGGCAGGGTTGCGACAGGCCACGCCCTCAGACTCAACATGAACAGGGCAGAACAGGCCACAAGACCGCCCAGAAAAAGGGTCACCCTGGGTCAGGAGTTTGACCTCAGGTCACCCGCTGCTCTTCCCTCGAAGAACCATCTACTAATGCTGCTATTGGCAGTAGATGATGATGTCTTTGTTATTGTTGCTGTTGTGCAGGTGGTGTGTGGAGGGCAGGCCTCGCAGCACGCCGGCGCTCAGTCACACAGTCAGGGCGTCACTTCTGGTCTAACACAGACCGCGTCACCTACGCAGCAGTCGTTTGGATTCACACCTTTGCTCTCGTAGGCTTGTTTAGAGACGCGCAAACAAACCCAGGAAAAGCAAAACTGAATCCAAACCACCGCTTTGTAGGTTCTGAATTGTTAGAGCAAAGGTCACGCCACCGCTCGTACGGCTGACTGTGTGTCACTGAGCCTACTCGGGCGTCCTGTCAGGCCTGTACAACACACGACCTGCACAGAGGCAGCAGCAGCAACACTCCCTCCCCTCACAGGACAGCCTTCCCTGCATCTCCGTCTTCGGTGGCAGGAAACACCAACACCCTCTTTATATTCCCGCACAAGCAGCACACTCCCGGCCTCTCCGCCCCTGCTGCCACGCCGCCTCTGACTGCTGGCTCTCCCCTCGCTCGCCTCGCCGCCAGGAAACATTGGTAAGTCACAAAAGATGACAAACTGCACACATCTAATATTTGCTTTTTTCTTTCATTTCAGGTTAAGATATATTTATACTAGTCTCTCTCTCTCTCTCTCTCTCTCTCTCTCTCTCTCTCTCTCTCTCTCTCTCTCTCTCTCTCTCTCTCTCTCTCTCTCTCTCTCTCTCTCTCTCTCTCTCTCTCTCTCTCTCTCTCTCTCTCTAATCTGCATTTTTAAATATCCGATATATCTCTTCCTAGTAACGTTATCGTGTGTCAAAGCTTCACATATGGGACAACAATGAGGAGGAGGAGGAGGAGGAGGAGGAGGAGGAGCCTTCATCAAAAGCATCATGATAACTAATTAAGGATTTTCCACTCCAATAGGCAGGAATAATGAGGGACTGTCATGCTTGTAAGTCCACTACTGGTGGGGCTGCTGCTGGTCCACTGACGCCCCGACACCTGCAGAGACACGAGACACGCATTCATGGGGGTCTCTTGTCACTCAGGTTAATTACGTTATGTTACTGTAGAATATTTGGGAAGAGTAGTGGAAAAGTTTAGAGATGTGTGAGGTGTGGTGCTGCTGCTGCTGCTGCTGCTGCTGCTGCTGCTGCTGCTGCTGCTGCTGCTGCTGCTACTACTACTACTACTACTACTACTACTACTACTACTACTACTACTACTACTACTACTACTACTACTACTACTACTACTACTACTACTACTACTACTACTACTACTACTACTACTACTACTACTACTACTACTACAATTACTACTCCTTCTATGCTTATACCTGCTTGTTCCTCCTCCTCCTCCTCCTCCTCCTACTACTACTACTACTACTACTACTACTACTACTACTACTACTACTACTACTACTACTACTACTACTACTACTACTATTACTACTACTACTACCACCACCAGGGCTGTCACCTTTGCTCAATCCACGTAATTTATTTAACCTGCAACTGTAAACCTAAAGTGACCCGCAGAGTTACCTCACCTGAATTTACCTGTCGTTATTTACCTGTCCGCGCGCCGCTGCTCACCTGGACACACCTTAGCGGCGCCAGAGGTGAAGCAAGGAAGCGACAAACATTTCCGATATGAAAACAAAAGTTGGGATACATGAAATTGATCACGTAAAGATTTGTTTTGTATATGCTAAGGGAGAATTGAAAGGGAGAAAGGAAGAGGAAGGAAATAAAGGAAAGAAGTGTTGAGGGAGGAAGAAAAAACGAGAGGAAAAGAAAGAATGAAGGAAAAGAAAGAAATGTTGGTAAAAGAAGCAAGGGGAGAAGGGGAGAAGAGAAAAAGAGAAAAGAAGGAAGAAAAAGAGGGAAGAAAAATTGGGAGATGGAAGGAGGAGGGAGGGAAAAAAGGATAGTAAGCGGAGGAAAGGAGAGAAGATGAAGAGAAACATGGAGAAAGAAGGTAGGAAAGAAATAAAGAAGAGAATCGCAGAGAGAGAGAGAGAGAGAGAGAGAGAGAGAGAGAGAGAGAGAGAGAGAGAGAGAGAGAGAGAGAGAGAGAGAGAGAGAGTATCCTTTGGGACAGTTAAGGGCTGGAGTGAATGAGTCAGTGAAGGCTGGAGGAGGAGCCGGTCTGAGGGAGATTAAGGGCTTAACGTAAGGGAGCTTAAGGGTTGAAGTTCCGTGCTATTAACCTTTGGCACCACAGGACCACTGCTACACCACCGCCACCACCACCACAACACAACTACGCTATATACTGATAGACTATTGTATTTTATTTTTAAACTGTATAATCTGTGCTATCAATATTGTGTGTTGTTTATTCGGATGCGCCGCGTGTCTGGAATTTCATGTTGCTGTGCTCTCATTGTGTCGATAAATTTGCTTCCTTCCTTCCTCCTTCCTTCCTTCCTTCCTTCCTTCCTTCCTTCCTTCCTTCCTTCCTTCCTTCCTTCCACCACATCACCACCACACTTCACCACACACCATGACCACAACACCACACACCACGTACTACCACTATGTTGCAAACTTCATTGTGATTTCGTTCTGTCCTGTCTACTACTACTACTACTACTACTACTACTACTACTACTACTACTACTACTACTACTACTACTACTACTACTACTACTACTACTACTACTACTACTACTACTACACCGCAACACACCACACCAATCAACACAATACCGCAGCCATTGGACTAAGACCACGTGAAGTTACCTCTCTCTCTCTCTCTCTCTCTCTCTCTCTCTCTCTCTCTCTCTCTCTCTCTCTCTCTCTCTCTCTCTCTCTCTCTCTCTCTCTCTCTCTCTCTTCGTCCCGTAGCGTCAGGTCCTGAGCTAATTAGAAAGTTTACCTGCACGACCCCGCCAGGTGAATGTTTGATGGGGCTCCTCACATCACCTGGGGAGGAGGAGGAGGAGGAGGAGGAGGAGGAGGAGGAGGAGGAGGAGGAGGAGGAAGAACAGCAACAACCGTGAGAATATTCATTAACACAACAGGTAAATTAACCGTAAATCCAACTGCAGATTGTTTTGGTGGGTTAAGGGGGGGATGTTGAAAGGGGGCGAAGAGGGGGGCGGGTTACACTAATTTGATTTTGCGCACGACTGGAATGATATCAACCACCACCACCACCACCACCACCACCACCACCGCCACAACCATTCAGTCCCTCCGCCGCGACCAGGTGGGTTATTGGTGGCCTCAGGTGCGCCGATTAAAGCGTCACCAGGCCAGGTAATTCGAGTCAGGCCCAGGTATGACACAGGTGTTGGCAGGGCCCCCTCCCTCCCATCTTCTTTCCCCTTCCTTCCTTCCTTCCTTCCTTCCTTCCTGTCCTACCTCTTGTCTCCATTCATTCCTCAGTCTGTCCCTCGTATCTTGTCCTGGTTTTCCTCCCTTTTTCTCTTTTCGCTCCTTTCTTTCCCTTTTTCTACTTGTATAGTCTCTATCTCATCTTTATCACGTTGTCTTCCTTTTCTTTCTCTCCTTCCGCATGTACAAACAAACGAGGAGAGGAAATAAATAAACTAAGTATTTTCAAACTTTCTCTACACAAAAAAAAAAAAAAAAATCGGTAACATGACTAAAGTATATCAATAGATGAAATTAATAACAAACTCATTTCACGTGTACATCACAGAATTTAACGACACCTGTCCGGGGGAGGGCGGGGCATCACAGGGCGGGACAGGTGAGGTGCAATATTGCCGCGCCGATGGAGAGGCGTGGGCGTAGCGGGACGAGTGACACAATAACGGGTGTAAAGGGCGCCAGGTGACCGCGGTGTGATGGGCGGAGGTGGCCTGGGATGGGCTGTGTTGTCACCTGTCTGTTTGTTTGTTTGTTTTTAATGGTTTGTTTGTGTCTGTCTGTCTTTCATTCTTTGTGTGTGTGTGTGTGTGTGTGTGTGTGTGTGTGTGTTATGGGTTCTAATTTTGTCTGTCTGTCGTGGCCTTTCATTCTCTCTCTCTCTCTCTCTCTCTCTCTCTCTCTCTCTCTCTCTCTCTCTCTCTCTCTCTCTCTCTCTCTCTCTCTCTCTCTCTCTCTCTCTCTCTCTCTCTCTCTCTCTCCACACACACACAAACGCGGCATTGTAGTGAAGGTAACTTTAATAATAATTAATGTCCACAGAAGGCAGTTTATTGCAGCCAGAATGGTAATTGTATATTAAACAGAAGGAAACCATCACGTATTTGAATTGAATTGAGTTTCCTTTCCTTTCCTTCCTTACACGTGTCATTGATGTAATTTCGAATAATACTTTTTTTAACCTTTTTTTTTTGTATTTGAAGTTATTTTTTTCTTTTTTATTTGTTTGATGTGTGATTTTCAATAATATATATTTTTATTTTATTTGAACTGTTTTTTTTTTCTTATTTGAGGCGAGTGGTATCGGTATATGAAGTTGAGTAATAGATTTTTTTTTGTCAGCCTTTTGTATTTGAAATGATTGAGTGTTTCATTCCTCACTCGTATTATTGACTTGGTTTGCAATGATTATTATTTTTTTACCGTTTGTTTTTGCAATGAACTGGTTTTCTTTTCTTATTCTCACGCACTGTTGACGCATAGTATCGAGTTTTTTTTTTCTTATCATTTGTATTGTTTTATCATTTGTATTGTTTTTCCTTTTTCCTTTTCGCGCACGTATCATTGACAATATAATTTTTACCCTTTTTGTTCGCATTGTATTAATTTTTCTATTTTCTTTCTTATTTTGCACACGTATTATTGACATATGGCATAGGATAAGTCCTTTTACCATATTTGAAATGAATTGATTTTCCTTTTTTTTTTTTTCCTCACGTACGTATTATTGACAAATGGCGTCGAATAATATTTCCACCCTTTGTATCTGAAATGAATTGGTTCTCTCGTTTCCTCTCGTGCGTGGCGCTGGGGAGAATTATCCACACAATTTTGCGAGTTTGTGTATCATCCGCCTGCGTTTTGGAGATGATTGTATTTGGATATTGTTTGGCCGTGCTTGATTACAACACATGCTGCAATAACGCCACATTAACCTGCGGGAGGAGGGGAGGGGAGACACTGGAAAATTGCATCTCCCAGTGAAATATCTAGGTTGCATCGGCGGGAGGCGGTGGTGGTGGCGGCAGGCAGAGGTACTCGCAGGTGTGAGGCAGGATAGGTAGACAGGAGGTGTGTGAGGCGAGACAGGTAAACAGGGAGCAGGTATGACGCGGGGCAGGCTGAGGGAAGAAGGAACAGGAAGACGGGAGGAAGGAGACGATATTGACAGGGAGGAGGAGAGTGAATGAAGAAAGAGAGAAAGTAGACTAACTTAACGATAGATGGATAAGAAATGAAGATAATGAAATAGAGGGAGAGAGATACGTACAGAATTTTGATACAACAGATAAAATCACTGACAGCGGAACGGACGAAGCGGTAGAGACAAGAGAGAGTGAGGGGGAGATGAAAGGTGAGGCAGGACAGGTAGGGCAGGTTCAATTATTGGCCCGACATACACGGCCGAGCTTGACAGGTGAGTTGGCGGGGGAAAAAAGAGCTTTGTAATGCGCTCATAATTTCAACTCGACCGCAACGGGAAAGGAGAAAAATGAAATAGAAAAAAAATCTGCGTCATTTGAAAGCGAAAACGGTTTGCTGCCCCTTGACATGTATTTATGAGAGAGAGAGAGAGAGAGAGAGAGAGAGAGAGAGAGAGAGAGAGAGAGAGAGAGAGAGAGAGAGAGAGAGAGAGAGAGAGAAAAATTATGTACGTTTTGTTTTCTTCTCACTTCTCTCTCACACACACACACACACACACACACACACACACACACACACACACACACACACAACACATCAAACATTGGTCTTGTGTTTCTTGGCTTCGTAACAACTTGACAGCTTCCTCAACTTGCTGAACGAGGTGTTAGGTTTTGCCTTCCTCAACCCATCAGAGAGAGAGAGAGAGAGAGAGAGAGAGAGAGAGAGAGAGAGAGAGAGAGAGAGAGAGAGAGAGAGAGAGAGAGAGAGAGAGAGAGAGATCGTATATTCAGAAACTTTTACATCCGTGCCCAAAAGATGAAAGCGACACACACACACACACACACACACACACACACACACACACACACACACACACACACACACACACACACACACAGACGCCAGGCAGTCTATGCAAGCTATATATAGAGAGTAAATTAAGAAAGTAAACTGTATCGCTTCTTCTTCTATTATATTCCTGGAGGAGGAGGAGGAGGAGGAGGAAGAGGAGGAGGAAGAGGAGGAGAGGGATAAAAACATTTGTAGAAACGAATAGGGAAGAGAAGATAGGGAGGAGAAAGAAGGCATACGATAAATAATAATAATGAATTGGCAAAGATTAGAAGATAGAATAGAAGGAAATAGAATAGGGTAGTAAAGGAGAGAATAGAGAAGAAGAGGAGAAGAAGGAAGAGGATAGAAAGAAACGATAAAAGAGAGAGAGAGAGAGAGAGAGAGAGAGAGAGAGAGAGAGAGAGAGAGAGAGAGAGAGAGAGAGAGAGAGAGAGAGAGATTAATTAGTTGGAGTAGTATTCATAAGGAAAGCCGGAAGCTGGAGATGAAGATGTAATACCATTATGATCAAAGGGAGGAGGAGGAGGAGGAGGAGGAGGAGGAGGAGGAAGAAGGAAGGTAGGAAGGAAGGAAGCAAAAATAGTAGTAAAATAGGAGAGGTGGAAGAAGATAAAGAACTTGGAGAAGAAGTATTAACGAGGAGGAGGAGGAGGAGGAGGAGGAGGAGGAGGAGGAGGAGGAGGAGACAAAAAGGAAAACGAAGGCAATAAATTAAAGTATCAGGAAGAAGAAGAAGAGGAAGAAGAAAAAGAAGAAGAAAAGGAAGATGCAAAATTGGTTGTTTAGGTGGTGGTGGTGGTGGTGGTGGTGGTCTGGTTGCAGGTCAGGTCACGTTTGAAGGGACGAGGTCAGGTTGGGAATAAAAGAAGGTTTAGTTAACTTTCTAAAAATTGCTTTATTTTATCTACTTTATTTATTATTATCCTTTCTCTTCTTCCTTCCCTCTTCCTCTTCTTTATTTTTCTCTTCTTTGTTTCCTTCTGTGTTTACATTCTTTCCTCTCCTGTTTTTTTTATCTTTTTGTTCTTTTCTTTCTTTCTTCTACCTCTTTCTTACCTCCCTTTTATCATTTTTCCTCTTGTTCCTCCTCTTTGTTCTGTTCCCTCTTCCTCCCCTCTTCGTCTTTGTTATGTCCTCTTTGTTATTTTCCTCTTCCTCTTGTTCCTCTCCATCTTTTGCTTGTTTGGTGTCCTATGCTTCCTCCTCCTCCTCCTCCTCCTCCTCCTCCTCCTCCTCCTCCTCCTCCTCCTCCTCTTAGTTTCCTCTTTCTTTCATTTTTTTTCACTGTGTACTCTTCGTCCTCCTCCTTGTCTTCCTTTTCTTCCTCTTTCCCTTTTCCCTTCCTCTCCCTTTTTGCTGTCTACTCTTTGTCTTCTTTCTCGTTATCCTTGTCCCCTCTTAACTCTTTTTCCTCCTCCTCCTCCTCCTCCTCCTCCTCCTGTGACGTCAGAGTCCAGTTTAGTGCCTGCAAGGGGTCGTCACATTGATCCGTTCCTGCTGGTCACAGTGACGGCCGCTGGTCTTCGTGGGGCGTCTTGCTACTGACGGAGGGAAAGGTCTTAGCAAGGGTTCGAGTCCCTAAGGTTTTTGGATAAGGGAGGGGAAGTGAGGAGGATGAGGAAATGGAGGGAAAGGAGGAGGGGTCTTACCATTTACCTGTATTTTCGCGCAGTTACCTCCCCTTTCCCTCCTAAGGTAGTGAGGGAAGGGAAACGTGGATGAGGGAAACTTAAGTGATGGAGGGAAGGGTGGAGGAGAAAAGGTTGAGTAATGGTGGGAACAGACTTTCTGGAGGGAATGTGGAAGGGAAGGAGAGAAGCTTGAGTGATGGAGGAAAGAGAGAAGGAGTGGAAGGAAAGGAGGAGGAGGGAAGGTTGCGAGATGGAGGAAATGGAGATAGATTTTAGAAGTGTTGGGAGGAGGAGAAAGTGGAGGTGTGTGTGGTGGAAGAAAGACAAATAATGGAGGAGGAGGAGGAGGAGGAGGAGGAGGAGGAGGAGGAGGAGGAGGAGGAGGAGGAGGAGGAGGAGGAGGAGGAGGAGGAGGAGGAGGAGAAGAAGAAGAAGACGCAGGAGAGAGGCTGAACTAATTGAGGTGAATGAAGAGAAAAGAGATAAATGAGGAAGAGTAGAGAAGAAGCAGGTGAAGGAGTAAAAGCAGAATAGAGAAAAGGCATGATGGAGGAGAAAGTGAAGGAGATGAAGGAAATTAGTGACTGGACGGGAAAAGGAGAAACAAGGAGGAGACAGAAGAAAAGGAGGAGGAAGAGGAGGAGGAGGAGGAGGAAGAGGAGAAAAGCTGATGTGTAATGATGGAAGAAATAAAGAAGGAAGAGGAAGAGGAGAATGGAAAGCTTGAATATAGATAGAGGAGGAGGAGGAGAAGGAGGAAGAGGAAGAAGAAAAAAATGAAAAGATAGGGAAAAAAAGATTAAAGAGCAGGAAACATTATAAAAGACGAAGGAGGAGGAGGAGGAGGAGGAGGAGGAGGAGAAGGAGAAGGAGGAGGAGGAGGAGGAGGAGGAGGAGGAGGAGGAGGAGGAACATTTTATTGCCGTCCTTTACTAGTCTTCATCAGGTATTCACGGGGCCAGCGGCAGTATGGCTGTGTTTAGTACCGGTTTAGGACCCGTCGTGGTCTGCTGGGTCTCTCTCTCTCTCTCTCTCTCTCTCTCTCTCTCTCTCTCTCTCTCTCTCTCTCTCTCTCTCTCTCTCTCTCTCTCTCTCTCTCTCTCTCTCTCTCTCTCTCTCTCTCTCTCATGGACAGGAACGAACGAAGAGGAAAAGGAGCATATAGAGGAAGAGGAAGACTTTTTTATTCTTTCTCAGTGTCTTCACCATTTTCTTTTGTTTTTCCTTCTGTTTTTTCCTTTTTTAAGATCTGTAGGAATTTTGGGTTCAAGACAATTTTTCTTTTTTTCCTCCAATCTAGAGAGAGCGAGACAGACAGACAGACAGACAGACAGACATAGACAGACAGGCAGGCAGAGAAATAAAAACCAAACATTATAAATTTTCTTTTTCTCTCTAATCTTGTTTTGTGTCTCCTTTTTCTGTCCCCGTGAGCGTATTGTCGTCATTTCCCGCTAGGATGCGCCCTCAGGAGTCTCGCCCTTTGTGAACTCCTCCAGGCGGGTCCTCCAGGTGTCTCCTCCACGGCACCTGAGCTTAAGAGTGAACCCAGGGTCTTCAATCTTAACCCTCAATGTTGAACCCAGAGTTTTTATGCTCTTTGCTAAGCTTCTTCCCTTTTTCACGCTTTGCTCCTCTTCTTTTCCTCCTCCTCCTCCTCCTCCTCCTCCTCCTCCTCCTCCTCCTCCTCCTCCAGCTACGTGTCTTGAAATTTGTAATCGTCTTTTGTGTTTTTTTCTCTTTTTTTCTCTTCGCTTTTTGCCATCTCTCTCTCTCTCTCTCTCTCTCTCTCTCTCTCTCTCTCTCTCTCTCTCTCTCTCTCTCTCTCTCTCTCTCTCTCTCTCTCTCTCTCTCTGCGATTCTCTTTTTTATTTCTTTCCTACCTTCTTTCTCCATTTTCCTCTTCATCTCTCCTTTCCTCCTCTTACTATCCTTTTTCCCTTCCTCCTTCTTCCATCTCCCAATTTTTCTTCCCTTTTTCTTCCTTCATTTTTCTTTTCTCTTCTCTCCTTCTTCCCTTATATTTTTTTTACCAACATTTCTCTTTTCCTTCATTCTTTCTTTTCCTCTCGTTTTTTCTTCCTCCTTCAACACTTCTTTCCTTTATTTCCTTCCTCTCCCTTCCTCCCTTTCAATTCTCCCTTAGCATATACAAAACAAATCTTTACGTGATCAATTTCATGTATCCCAACTTTTGTTTTCATATCGGAAATGTTTGTCGCTTCCTTGCTTCACCTCTGGCGCCGCTAAGGTGTGTCCAGGTGAGCAGCGGCGCGCGGGCAGGTAAATAACGACAGGTAAACTCAGGTTAGGTAACTCTGCGGGTCACTTTAGGTTTACAGTTGCAGGTTAAATAAATTACGTGGATTGAGCAAAGGTGACAGCCCTGGTGGTGGTAGTAGTAGTAGTAATAGTAGTAGTAGTAGGAGGAGGAGGAGGAGGAGGAACAAGCAGGTATAAGCATAGAAGGAGGAGTAATTGTTGTAGTAGTAGTAGTAGTAGCAGCAGCAGCAGCACCACCACCACCACCACACCTCACACATCTCTTAACTTTTCCACTACCCTTCCCAAATATTCTACAGTAACATAACATAATTAACCTGAGTGACAGAGACCCCCATGGATGCGTGTCTCGTGTCCCTGAGCAACAGAAAGGCAGGTGTCGGGGCGTCAGTGGACCAGCAGCAGCTCCACCAGTAGTGCACTTACAAGCATGACAGTCCCTCATTATTCCTGCCTATTGGAGTGGAAAATCCTTAATTAGTTACCATGATGCTTTTGATGAAGGCTCCTCCTCCTCCTCCTCCTCCTCCTCCTCCTCCTCCTCCTCATTGTTGTCCCATATGTGAAGCTTTGACAAACACGATAACGTTACTAGGAAGAGATGTATCGGATATTTAAAAATGCAGATTAGAGAGAGAGAGAGAGAGAGAGAGAGAGAGAGAGAGAGAGAGAGAGAGAGAGAGAGAGAGAGAGAGAGAGACTAGCATAAATATATCTTAACCTGAAATGAAAGAAAAAAGCAAATATTAGATGTGTGCAGTTTGTCATCTTTTGTGACTTACCAATGTTTCCTGGCGGCGAGGCGAGCGAGGGGAGAGCCAGCAGTCAGAGGCGGCGTGGCAGCAGGGGCGGAGAGGCCGGGAGTGTGCTGCTTGTGCGGGAATATAAAGAGGGTGTTGGTGTTTCCTGCCACCGAAGACGGAGATGCAGGGAAGGCTGTCCTGTGAGGGGAGGGAGTGTTGCTGCTGCTGCCTCTGTGCAGGTCGTGTGTTGTACAGGCCTGACAGGACGCCCGAGTAGGCTCAGTGACACACAGTCAGCCGTACGAGCGGTGGCGTGACCTTTGCTCTAACAATTCAGAACCTACAAAGCGGTGGTTTGGATTCAGTTTTGCTTTTCCTAGGTTTGTTTGCGCGTCTCTAAACAAACCTACGAGAGCAAAGGTGTGAATCCAAACGACTGCTGCGTAGGTGACGCGCTCTGTGTTAGACCAGAAGTGACGCCCTGACTGTGTGACTGAGCGCCAGCGTGCTGCGAGGCCTGCCCTCCACACACCACCTGCACAACAACAACAATAACAAAGACATCATCATCTACTGCCAATAGCAGCATTAGTAGATGGTTCTTCGAGGGAAGAGCAGCGGGTGACCTGAGGTCAAACTCCTGACCCAGGGTGACCCTTTTTCTGGGCGGTCTTGTGGCCTGTTCTGCCCTGTTCATGTTGAGTCTGAGGGCGTGGCCTGTCGCAACCCTGCCCTCCCTGGCGTGGCTGGCAGGGTGGTCGGCGCCACCCTCATCCAGACGCCTGCCAGCAGTGCGGCGAGGCCCTGCTGCCCTCCCTCAGGTCCCCTCATCTTGCCTCTTGCAGGGCTGAAGTAGGGCACAGCCTTGCGTCCTGCACTGGTGCACGTCAGCACCTGCAGGAGGGCGGCCAGCGCCACCTCCCTCCTGAAGACGGCCACCCCGTTCGCCACGCAGCGCACCGTGACGGGGGTCTGCCGTCCTCCCAGCTGCCCGGGGCCACCTTGGCACCCGGGCAGGGCTGAGGGCTCCGCTCCCCGTCCCCAAGTGCTTCCTGGGGAAGGTGAAGGAAGCACTGCGGCGCTTCCTCCCCCAGCAGCACCCGGCGTGGGGCGGGACAGCCGCACACTCCGCGGGGATGCAGTCGCTGAGTCACGCAAGCAGTTGTTCTGTTGTTCCGTTCTGACTGCTGTCCGAAAAAGAAAATCCTGCTGCGCGGCGGTTCCGTGCTCAACAAAGTTCATGGATGGAGTGACTGAGTGAGTGAGTGGGTGAGTGGGGCACCCTGATGACTCCCTCACACACACACACACACACACACACACACACACACACAGGGATAACAATAGCATACCATCACTGTGCTTCAGTCTTCGCCTCACTGTAGCATTCACATTTCTCTTAACCGTCATTGTCTTCAGCACTGTCTTGTATGGAAGAGAGAACGTGCATTTCTCTCTCTCTCTCTCTCTCTCTCTCTCTCTCTCTCTCTCTCTCTCTCTCTCTCTCTCTCTCTCTCTCTCTCTCTCTCTCTCTCTCTCTCTCCTCCAACACACTTTTCCTTTTCCCTTTTTCAACATTGCTTTACTTTACTTATTTTCTCACCTGACCCCCTGCGACGCTACTTCCCACAGGTAGGAGTGGCCCTTAATTCACCTGTAATTAACCATAACACCGCCCCCCTCCAGACTCAGGGCGCAGTAAGGGGCGTGAAGTGGAGCTTGGAAGCTTTGTATTAATTTTGCTGATGCTTACAACGAGTTACTGAATGTTTGGTCTGCTTTGGGAAGTGTTTTTAGTTAAGGTGTGTTTCTGAGAAGTATTTTTGTTATTGATTTAGGTTTTTGGTGTTTTAAAGTGTAGATGTTTAAGGAAATTGTTGTTTTAATGGTTGGAAAATGTTACTGATTATTTGTAGTGTTTTGGAAGTGATTTTGTGTGTGTTTTAAGAGTGTTTGTCATGAATTTGTGTTGTTAAAAAAGTAGCGGGTTCTAGGGAAACTGTTATGGTGTTTAAAAGTGTAGACGTTTAAGGAAATTGTCGTTTTAATGGTTAGAATGTGTTACTGGCTATTTGTAGTGTTTTGGAAGTGCTTTCGTGTGTGTTTTAAGAGTTTGTCACTAATTTGTGGTGTTAAAAAGTGGAGATCCAGTCTGATCCAACTGAACCACACGCAACCAAACCCCAACTTAACGTAACGTAACTGAACCAACTTCCCTAACCAAACTTAAATGATCAGAGAGAGAATGAGTTTTAGTGGAAGCTTCTTGGCTGGAATGCTGGAAACTGGAAGAAAGTTAAGGAATGATATTGGTCGTTTGGGTAGCGGTTGTAAAGTAGTTGGAATTATTAAGGTAGTAATTTTAATCCTATTTAGCACATTTTCTTAATCACTAATCACTCTTAAGACATCTATTCTTAATCCACAGCCACCTCCAAAGACGGTACTAGATAGAAACTCCAAAATCTATTCTTTTTTTATCCCCTTTCTTGTAGATGCTCATAAATTTCCCATACATTGCTTTTAATATTGTGAATTATTGCATATCTGAAAAAGGTAAAGTAAAGAAACTGGTTCTCAAATAGAGTGGTAGATAAAATGGAACGGACTCAGTAATCAGATTAGTGTTGAGTCAATACGGAGCTTTAAAAGACTAGAATTTATAGATGGGGATGATAGGTGGAAATAGGTAGGTTAGTTAGTCTCATACAGGAATGCCTCGTGTAGACCTGATGGCTTCTTGCAGCTTCCCTTACGTTCTTAGGAAGTAATATTAAGGTAGCAATACTGGAGGTTTGGGAGCTTCTCTGTCTGTTCCTGCCGCTGAAGATCTTGTCCCTAATGGAATCATCAGGAAAGTTTGGGGGGAATAGTAGAGAAGTGGGGTCATTTAAGGGAAAGAGGAAGTTGTTAGTACATTACCCTAAGTTTCCTCGGTAATTTCCAGCTGGGTCTCTCTCTCTCTCTCTCTCTCTCTCTCTCTCTCTCTCTCTCTCTCTCTCTCTCTCTCTCTCTCTCTCTCTCTCTCTCTCTCTCTCTCTCTCTCTCTCTCTCTCTCTCTCTCATACCTACCTCCATTCTTAAACCAGAGAAATATTGACTCTCCTTCACTACCCCTTGAGAGAGAGAGAGAGAGAGAGAGAGAGAGAGAGAGAGAGAGAGAGAGAGAGAGAGAGAGAGAGAGAGAGAGAGAGAGAGATTGTGTGTATGTCTGTATATGTAAGTACGCCCACTACCATCTCTTCCTCCTCCTCCTCCTCCTCCTCCTCCTCCTCCTCCTCCTCCTCCTCCTCCTCCTCCTCCGCCACTCCACCTCAAGAGCTGTTTGTTCTTCCTCGTTCACGCTGCCTTGCTTCGCTGAAAACCTGCCACGTCACTTGCTGGAAAAGAAGTGATTTTGTATGTGCTTTTTCCCTCCGCGTGGCAGGTGTGAGAGAGAGAGGGAGAGGGAGAGGGAGAGACCTAAAGAAAGTGAAAGAAAAGACTCTCAGGTTTATTGGTTTCAAATTTTGGTGTTTTGTTTTGTTTTATTTTTTATTTTATTTATTTATTTTTTTGTGTTAGCGTAAGTCTCTCTCTCTCTCTCTCTCTCTCTCTCTCTCTCTCTCTCTCTCTCTCTCTCTCTCTCTCTCTCTCTCTCTCTCTCTCTCTCTCTCTCTCTCTCTCTCTCTCTCTCTCTCTCTCGTTTCCTATAAGTATTCCTCCTTTATCTTCTTACACCCCCCTCTCCCTCTCTCCCTCTCCCTCTTCCTCTCCCTCTCCCTCTCTTTCTCTCCCTCTCCCTCTCCCTCTCCCTCCCTCCCTCCTTTGCCTCTTAATCACCAGAACGTGAGATGAATTCTTCGGAGGAATCCCAGATTTTTCTTTGTAAGGATGGAAAGAGAGAGAGAGAGAGAGAGAGAGAGAGAGAGAGAGAGAGAGAGAGAGAGAGAGAGAGAGAGAGAGAGAGAGAGGTAACAGAGTGTGAAAGACAAACGTATAACTCTCGTGTGAAAAACAAAATGAAAAAAAAAAGAACTTGTTTTGAATATTTGAAGTGAGAAAGGGAAAGAATAAAGGAAAGAAAAGGAGTAAATGGAAATAGGTCAAACAAGAAGCAAATGTATGGAAAAAAAGGGAGAAGGAAAAAGAAAATAAAAAAAAATGGAAAGAGATTAAGGGAATAAATACGAAGAAAGGAATTATATAGGACAACGAATAAAGGGAGTGAGAGGAGAAAGAGGAAGAGAAATACATGAAAAAAATGGACATAAAAAAAATAGGGAAGAAAGAGAGGAAAGAGAAAGAATACACTAAAAATCAGTAATATAGACAAAAAAAAAAAGAATAAATGAATAGAAGAAAAAGAAAAGAGAGGAAGAGAAAGAGGAAAACATGAACAAAATAGTGACATAGACAATAAAGTAAAAAAAAGGAAAAAGAAGAAAATATATGACAAAAAATACAGGTAATGGAAGAGAAGGGAGAGAGAGAGAAGAGGGAGGGGGGCGGCGTCCAGGAAAGATGGGGACAGGTAATAAGATGCTTCATTACCTGAGAAGAGGATGTCCGCTTACCTGAGGCACTTGTATCTTATCTTTGTGGCTTATTACTGTACCTGTCTTCCCCTCCTCCCCAATTACCTCTTCCTCTTCCTCTTCTTCCTCTTTTTATTGTCAAATGTAAATGTTTCCGTATATTTCGTTTCCTTTTCTTTATTTTTCTTTCGTTTTTTATTTTCATCGGCCTTTTTCATCTTCCTCGTAATTCTCTCTCTCTCTCTCTCTCTCTCTCTCTCTCTCTCTCTCTCTCTCTCTCTCTCTCTCTCTCTCTCTCTCTCTCTCTCTCTCTCTCTCTCTCTCTCTCTCTCTCTCTCTCTCAAACTTCATCCTTTCAACTCTTCATTACTTTTTTCTTCCCTTTCCTCCTCCTCCTCCTCCTCCTCCTCCTCCTCCTCCTCCTCCTCCTCCTCCTCCTCCTCCTCACACATTTCGATCTCTTGTTTTCTCACAGGAATTAATTTGTAAGGATAATTTGAAGCCAGTAATTACATACCAAGAGAGAAGGTGCGCTGTTTTTGTCTCCAGTAATTGATTCAACTTGAGCTCCATGAGAGAGAGAGAGAGAGAGAGAGAGAGAGAGAGAGAGAGAGAGAGAGAGAGAGAGAGAGAGAGAGAGAGAGAGAGAGAGAGAGAGAGAGAGAGAGAGATTTACACTTACTCATACACTTTCGCTAATATCTTAAGTATACAAGGGAACGTGTAAACCTCTTTTTTTTTCCTTTTTTTTTTCCCCTTCCTTGAGTTTCCATCCTCTGTGTTTACGAGTAAGCTGGAGAGGAAACAGCCTCGCGTGATTTACATATAATGAAGGACTCGAGCCGCTCCATGTTGAGAGAGAGGGAGAGGGAGAGAGAGAGAGTGAGAGAGAGGGGGGATAGGCGGAGGGAGAGGGGAGAGGGAGGGTAGGGGAGGGGAAGAGGAATGTGTGTTAACAAGTATGAGGATAGAGAAGGAAGAGGAGGAGGAGGAGGAAGAGGAGGAGGAGGAGGAGGAGAAACGAAAAAAAGTTAAAAAGCAAACAGAACAGAACAAAACCAGAGAGAGAGAGAGAGAGAGAGAGAGAGAGAGAGAGAGAGAGAGAGAGAGAGAGAGAGAGAGAGAGAGAAATACCATAGCAGTACCTCTGATGACAAACTTATAGAGAAAGAAATCAACAGCAAACACAACGATCACTGGAACTCTGGGAAAAAAATCACTCCTTTCCTTCCTTCTTGATTGTCTTCTTTATCTCTGTCTCCTTGTCACCAGCGGAGGAGGAGGAGGAGGAGGAGGAGGAGGGTTGATAGGGAAGCCGTGAAGGGGAAACAGGATAAGGAGTGAAAGAGGAGTGCAGGGAAGGGAGTAAGGCGTGGAAAAGAGGGGAGAAGAGGGGAGAAGAGGGGAAGAGCTGATAAGGAATGTGAAGTTGGGGACGGTTGATGCTGGTTTGAATTAGGCTATGTATTATGAGCGGTGGAGGAGGAGGAGGAGGAGGAGGAGGAGGAAGAGGAAGAGGAGGAGGAGGAGGAGGAGGAGGAGGAGGAGGAGGAGGAGGCACTATTAGAAGCTGAAAGAGAAGAGGAGAGGAAAAGATTTATAAAAGAGGAGGAGGAGGAATGAAGAGAGAAAACAAGTAGCATTAATAACAGAGAGAGAGAGAGAGAGAGAGAGAGAGAGAGAGAGAGAGAGAGAGAGAGAGAGAGAGAGAGAGAGAGAGAGAGAGAGAGAACAACTTGGCACAGACCTGATTGAAGCCGAAGTCGGTCATTTCCTGTGTCACAAGGAGCCATAAAGACGTAATACATGAGGGGGGATGCAGAAGATAACCGAGCTGGGAAACAGAGAGTGCCTGTGTTTAAATCTGGAAGTACATTGGCGGTCACAAGTCTTGTACACCTTACTGTTGTTGTTGTTGTTGTTGTTGTTTTCTTCTTTTCCTCGTCTTGTATTTGTTGTTTTTGCCTCCTCCTCCTCCTCCTCCTCCTCCTCCTCCTCCTCCTCCTCCTCCTCCTCCTCCTCCTCCTCCTCCTCCTCCTCCTCCTCCTCCTCCTGCTCCTCCTCCTCTGTCAGCCCATAGAATCTTGCCATTTATCTTTTCCTTTAAAGTAATTAGTCCTAAGGGATATTGTAGCTCCCCCTTCTTCTCCTCCTCCTCCTCCTCCTCCTCCTCCTCCTCCTCCTCCTCCTCTTCTCATCATCAACTCTCTCTGCTTCTATCCTTCCTCATCCCTTCATCTCTCTCTCTCCCCCCATCTCTCCTATCCCCTCCTCCCCATCTTCCCTTCCCTTCCCTTCCAGCCCTCGTTTCATCTTCCCTCGGCTTCCCCTCGTAGCCTGAAGGGTCCCTGGGGGCGCCGAGGACCAGTTTGTGCTTCAAGTTTCATGTTTCTCTCCAGTTTCACCGTCAGGAATTTTGGTTTCATTTGATTTCTTCAGTTTTTTTCATTTATTTTTTTTAATTTTTCAAGTTTCTCTTATTCAGGATTTTTTTTTGTCATTTTGTTTTGTTTATTTTTTCCAGTTTTTCTTGTTTTTTTTTGTTTTCCTCTTTTTTTTGGCTGGTTTTACTAAATTCCCGTTTTCTCTTTGTTTTGCATTTTCCTTTGAAACGTACTTTTGTTTCCCCTCCCGTTTTCATATGATCAGGAAAAAAACATTCACATTTTCCTTTTTCTATTTGTCAATTTTGTCTTTTTTTTTCCTGGTCATTTAATATGGAAACTAAAAGTAAAATTCACAAAACTCACATTTTTCCCTTTTTGGATGTTTTCATTTTCACTATGACCAGGGGAAAAAAACATTCATCTTTGTTTCCATATGTGCATCATTTTTAATTTCCATATTACTTGGCCAGGGGAAAAAAAAAAGCACTTTTCCCTTGTTTGCATATGTATGTTTTAGTTTCCCCAAGTGTTACGGGAGGAAAGGTGACGTTTCTCAAATTACCACCCAAACTTTCCGCTTCGGCCTCGTCTCGCGTCAACACACTCCCTCAAAGTTTCCCTTCCCTCCTCTCCCCTCCTCTTGTTTCCCTCTCCTTTCCTTCTTGTTTTCCTTTTCTCTCCGTCGTTATAATTTTTCTGTTTTTTTCTTTCCTCCTTCACCCTCTTTCTTTCATGTTTCCCTCTCCTTTCCAGTGTCGTTTTCCTCTTTCCTTCTTTTCGTCTTTTCCTCCTTTCTTCTCCTCTCTCTTCCTGTATTGTTTTCCTCTTTCAGTCGTTCTTATTTTTCCTTGTTTCCTCTCTCCTTTCTTCTCAAAGTTTCCCTCACCTTCCTCTCCTTTCCTTTTGCTTCACTTTCCTTTTTAATCTCTCGCTTTCGCCTTTTTCCTTCTCTTCGTTGTTTCCCCTTTCCTCTTTTCTCTATCATTCCTATCTTCCCCTCCTTTCTGTTGTTTCCTTCTCATTTCCTGTCTTGTTTTCCTCTCTCTTTCGGCCGTTTCTTTTTGTTTACTATTTCCTGTCCTAAATTTCACTATTTTCCTCCTTTTCCCCTCTTTTCCTCTCCTTTCATGTTTTCCTCTTATTTCATCATCCTTTTTCACTTCCTCTATTTTTTTTTAATTTTCCTACTTTCCTTCCCCTTATATGTATACTCGTACATTTTCCCTTGTGTTTCCTCTCACCCCTCCTCCCTTTTCCATTCTCACCCCGTCAGTTCCGTGCCATCTTTTTCCCCCTCATATTGCTGCTTGTTCTCCCAGTCCTCCCAGTCCTCCGTTGGTCTTCCCCTCACTCTCTCTCCCCCTCTCTCTCTCTCTCCCGTCTCTCCCCTCTTGGCACTCTATAAGACAAGGGGAAATGGATGGAAGGACGGAAGGTGAAGGGAGTGAGTCCTTGGTAATTATTAGTTAGGGAATGTCCATGTCATTGCTGTACGAGGAAGATGAATAAGAGATGGGGGGAAAGGGCTCTGGAGATGACTGGAGGAGGAGGAGGAGGCGGAAAAGGAGGTAGAAGAAGAAGAAGAAGAAGAAAAAGAAAAGGAGCATGAAGGGAGATGGATGAAGGAGGAGGAGGAGGAGGAGTATGTGGAGGAGAAAAAGAGAGGAATTGGAGGTGGAGGAAGAGGAAGATGAAAAATTACAAGAATAAGAAGTAAGAAAAGAAAGAAGGAAAGGGAGAGGGAAAGGAGGAGGAGAGTGAAGAGGAGGAGAAAGAGGAACATGAACAAGAACAAGAACAAAAATGGAGAAGTAAGGAAAATAAGGCAAAGAATAAAGGAGGAGGAGGAGGAGGAGGAAAAGGAGGAGGAGAGAGATCTAATGACTGGGAAGGAAATCAAAGCATAGGAATAAGAAGAAGGAAAAAAAAAAAGGGGAAGAGGAGGAGAAAGACGAGTGATAAAAACAGGAAATACGATGAGGTGAAGTGAGTTGGTAATTAAATAAAGTTTCCCAAGAACCACCTCTATTTTCCCCTCCGTCTCTTATCTTACCTGTGAGCGGCCTCGGTTTTAATTAAGTTTGCAAATTGTTTCCAGTAATTTTCAGCCTCGTTGACTGCTCACCTGCTTACACCTGTACCTTTCTGCCTCTGTTCCTTGTACCCTTAAACTCTATGGAAAGGGGGAAAAATCGTGACTTTTCCTCCCTTTCATGGGTCAGGTTAAGTTAGGTTAAAGTAGATTAGATTGTTAGTTTCCTTTTGGTCATGTTAGGTTGTAATAAGTTGTGTATGGTTAGGTTAGGTTAGGTTTTGTTTTGTTAGGTTAGGTTATGGAAGATTAGGTAATGCAAAGTTAGGTTATCTGTTTGTTTGTGTTTATTTTGTACTCTAAGGATGCTTTCTTTTTATTTCTCTTTCCTTATCTTTATTTTGTTCCTTATTCTCAGTTACTCAGGTTTCCAAGAGCTGCTTCATGATTCCGGTAATAGTTTTACAGTCAAGATTAATTTCAGCTTTCAAATTATTCTCTACCGTATTCTTAAACATTCCTTTGTCTAACCGTGTGCTCTTAACCGGTGAAAGTTACTCAGGATTGCAAGGGCGTTTCCATATTTCCAGTCATAGTTAAGATCCATTTCAGCTTTCAAATGATAATTCTTTGCTCGGTATTTTTAACCCTTTGGTGGTTGTCTTGTTCTCTTATCTAGGCTTAAATTACATAATTTTTTACTAAGCTTCACTGGTGCTGTCTTAAAATCAATGAGATGTGTGTTCTGTAAAATTCTTTGTCTGAAAGTGTCTAGTTTTGTACGATTTCAAGTTGGAACAGACTGATTTGATATGTTTCAAGAAGCCACGGATTTTAAGGGTTAATCATTCTTCGTCTTATCTTTTTTAATGAATTGTGGTGAAAGCTGCTCATATTTTCAAGTGTGTTTTCATGATTCCAGTAACACTTTAACAACTCAAGATCCAAGACAAAGAAATTTTAGACTTGCCTTTGGACTGTCTCTTCTAAGGGCTGGCACCTTTAATGGGATTTTCTGTCATAATTTTTTGTTGCCCTTGGCCAGAACTCTTAAACAAAACGATTGTCTATCAACTGTAGGAAAAAAAAAACGAATGAAAACTTAACTAATCTCTGTAGCCTTTGAAAACAGAATGAGAGAACAAAACTTTTAAGGATACGTCTGTCGCTCCTCTTTGTCCCGGTAGAGAAGAATGACTAAGAAGATACAAAGGATGGGTAATATACCTTACGAGAGGAGATTAAGGCTTTTAAATCTACATTCATTAGAGATGCGAGGATTACGAAAGGGATCTGATAGAGGCATTAAAGTGATGTAGAGGAGATCCTTAGGGTTAGTAATTAGAATAGCACAAAAAAGAAAAAAAAAGAAAACGGGGTGAGGCTTGATAAAGGTACATTTCAAAGGGAGTTAGGAGGAAAGAAATAAATATTGGTGTAAGTTAACGAATGTGATAGAAAGAAAGGAATATTGGTGTAGATTTCAAAGGGAGAAATTAAGAAAGAAAGAAATATTTGTGCAAATAAAGCATGAAGGAAGAAAAGATTGATAAATTTGAAAAGGAAATTGAAAGGAAAAATAAATATTGGTGTAGGTTTGAAAAAGAGATTAAAAAGTTAAAATGTAGAAATAAAGAAAGAAATACAGAAATAGACAAAAAAGAGACATCAAGAAAAAGAAATGTTGGCATAGATTTCAAAGGAAGAAAGAAAGAAAAGAAATATTTGTATAAAGTTAAAAAAATAATGGAAAAGAAGAAACAAATATTGATCTAGATGTCAAAGAGAGATAGGAAGAAAGAAATTGGTTATGCAGAGTAGTGGATGACTGGGAATATAGAATCAATAGGGAGATTTGAAAGGAGATCGATTCTAGATAAGGATGAGAGAGAGAGAGAGAGAGAGAGAGAGAGAGAGAGAGAGAGAGAGAGAGAGAGAGAGAGAGAGAGAGAGAGAGAGAGAGTTTTTCCACTATCAAATCTTTCCCCCATTTTTCTTTTTTTTGGGTCTACTCAGTAATTCTTTCCCGTTTTTTTCTCATTTTTTTCCATTGCAGACTATTTTTCTCTTTCCCTTCCTGCGATATTGTCTTTGAAAATGTGACGCGCGTGACGAATGTTCTCTGTAATGGCACCACTTTTTACCATTCTCTCTCTCTCTCTCTCTCTCTCTCTCTCTCTCTCTCTCTCTCTCTCTCTCTCTCTCTCTCTCTCTCTCTCTCTCTCTCTCTCTCTCTCTCGCTCGCTCGCTCGTATTCCTAGAACTCCCAAATTCTCTTCCTTTCTTCTCTTTTCACTTTCTTTTACGGTTTCCCTCTTTCCTTCCCTCCTTTCCTCCATCTCCCTCCTTCCCACCTTTCACTTGCCATTTCCTGTTTCCTCCTTCATTCTGTCCATCCTTTCTTAACTTTCCTCTATTCTTATCATCTCTCCTTTCTCCCTCTTTTCCCCCTCTTTCCTCTGTCGCTCTTTCCCTGTCCCTTCCTCTCTTTTCCTGCTTCTTTTACCTTCCTTCACTCTCTACCTTCCTTCTTTCATCCTTTCCTCCCTCCCTCCCTCGCCTTTTCTCTCCTATTCTGGCTGGACAGTTCCTAACACGGCGTATTTACCAGCATCAGTATTCGCAGAGTTAACACATTTGGCTGGTCGCGGATAGCCTGAACACAGCGATTCGAGGAAACTTAGTGATAGAAGAGAGGTTTCCACGGAGTCACTGCATTGGTTTTCCTCTCTCTCTCTCTCTCTCTCTCTCTCTCTCTCTCTCTCTCTCTCTCTCTCTCTCTCTCTCTCTCTCTCTCTCTCTCGCTTTCGCTCTCGTTATATTCTCATTTCAATTTTTTTCGTATTTTTGTTCGTTCGTTTGCCAACATTGAGTAAAAATTCGTGATCCTATTTTGATTTCTTTCTTTTTCTCTCTTTTTTCGTGGGTTATTTGCTAATTTTGGTGATATTTTTGTTTTTTCTTGTTTCTTACGTTTGCTTTTTTTTTTCCTCTTTCGTATTTCTGTTTGTGTCTTCTCGTCTGTCAGTCTTCGTTTTCTTTTCTCGTTTCTCCTTTTTTTTTCTTCTTCGTGTTATTTTTTTCCTTGTCTGTTTTAATTTTTTTTTTCCTGTTCCTTCTAGTTCTTTCTGTGTGTGTGTGTGTGTGTGTGAGTGTGTGTGTGTGTGTATTTTTGTGAGATCGATATGTTGTGATCTCTCTCTCTCTCTCTCTCTCTCTCTCTCTCTCTCTCTCTCTCTCTCTCTCTCTCTCTCTCTCTCTCTCTCTCTCTCTCTCTCTCTCTCTCTCTCTCTCTCTCTCGTGGCATTTATCTCCATGAATCTTTGGACTCATTTACATGACTTCTCCTCCTTCCTCTTTTCCTCCCTTCCCATCAATCCATCCTCATTTATCTCCACGTCATTCTTCTTTACTATCTCTCCTTCAACAAACGATACAAACTCATTCTCGTATCTTACCCACCTCAGTTTTCATCCCTTTGTAGCTGGCACTCCCTTCATCTTACACTTTCACTTATATTTCTTCAACCTGTCGCTTTTTCCCTCTTAGTCTCTCGTACCTCCTGCCCTTTATCTCTATTCAGCTGCCTCTCCTTAAGTCTCGCTTCTTAACTCGCTCTCTGAATGCCTCTCAGGTACGTCTCTGGTCCATTCACGGGTGCTTCGTCTCCATTTACCTTCCTCGTGTCTCGTGGTCCTCTCTCTCTTTCAGTCCCTGTAGCTTCTCTGTGGTTCCTGTCTGCCTGAAATGCTAGTTTGTTAGTGTATCTTTAGCTTCTTTTGAGGCGGGTCCTGGCGTGGTGGTGGTGGTGTGGTGGGGTGGGGTTATGTTAGGTTTGGTGTGGTTTTGTTTTGTTGGCTTATCTTTGGTTTGTTTTATAGTGGGTTTGGTTTAGTTTGCAGTTAGTTTTGGGCTGGGTTGTTTAGTTTGCGGTTAGTTTTAGGCTGGGTTGGTTTATTTTGGGGTTAAGGTTGGGTAATGTTAATTTAGGTTGGGTTGGGTAGTGTTGGGTTAGGTTAGGTTAGGTTAGGTTAGGTTGGGTTAGGTCAGGTTAGGTTAGGTTAGGTTAGGTTAGGTTGGGTTGGGTTAGGTTAGGTTAGGTTAGGTTAGGTTGGGTTGGGTCAGGTTAGGTTGGGTTAGGTTAGGTTGGGTTAGGTTAGGTTAGGTTAGATTGGGTTAGGTTAGGTTAGGTTGGGTTAGGTTAGGTTAGGTTAGGTTAGGTTGGGTTAGGTTAGGTTAGGTTAGGTTAGGTTGGGTTAGGTTAGGTTAGGTTAGGTTGGGTTAGGTTAGGTTAGGTTAGATTGGGTTAGGTTAGGTTGGGTTAGGTTAGGTTAGGTTAGGTAGGTTGGGTTAGGTTAGGTTAGGTTAGGTTGGGTTAGGTTAGATTGTGTCAAGTCAAATTATGTTATCTGCTTATATTAATAATTCCTTTTTATTATGACGTTTTTTTCTTCGTTTTTCGAGTCATTACAGTGACGATGCCTTTTATTTATTTTTTTTCCAATAGCGTAACATAAAGAACGGTATTACGTATGTACTTTTCACCACAACAGCGCTATTTTTTCCCCCACACGTATCCTCAACACCACACGTATCCTCAACACGGACAACCGCTTTGGCTGTGTGTTGCGTTCCGTGCACCACATACTCACACATTTCATTCCAACACGTAACTTTAAAACTTCCCGCACTTTGCTTATATTTCTGCCACGCATATCAAGTATCTTTTTGTACGATCTAAGTTTCCCTCCAACACAGACGCACACACACAAGAAACGCCCTTAAATACAATATCTTAGTAAGCATTCTGTATTCTCCTGGGGCTTGTGTGTGTGTGTGTGTGTGTGTGTGGGTGAGTGTTCTTGGTGTTTAATTTTTTTTTTTAGTGTTATTTTGTGTTGTGTTGTGTTAGATGAGGTGAATGTGGATGCTGTTCGATGTTGTTGTTGTTTTTTTTTCTTTTTATTTGATAGTCTTTTTTTTTTTTTTTATTGGAGAAGTAGTTTTGTGTTCCTGGTTAGTTTTCTTGTTTGTGTTCTTGTGTTTTTCTTTGCTTTCTCGTTTTATTTTTCTCCGTCTTTTATTTTGTTTTTCATTCATTATTTTATCCCCTTATTTTTCCACCAATTTATCTATCCATCCATCCCTTTCCTTTTCCTTCCTTTCATCTCATCATTCCTTTTTCCTTTCTTCCTTCTTTTCTTTCCTTCTTCCATTCCTTGCTTCAACACTTGTTCCCGATTTTACAAACTACCCTCTCTCTTCCCTCTTTCGCTTCCTTCCTTCCTCCAGTGCTACCCTACCGCTGCTCACCCCCCCCTCAGACTCGCACCCATCCACCTCTCTTTCTCCACCAAACCCACCTAACCCCACAATTTGAACCCAGACGCTGCCTCGCTCGCAACCTCTCGCATCCTCTCGCATCCACTCGCATCCACTCACATCCACTCGCATCCACAACAGAAATTTCCTTGCCTCTCCCACCCCACCTCCTCAATGCCCCACTGAATACGTCCGCACCATAAACAAACCTTCTTCATCCCCTTTCCCTCTCCCCTCGGTCGGAAAACGGGTTTCTTTTGTCGCAGGAAACGGCTGGCTAGCAGGACACCTACCCGGAGTGTCATAAATTGCCCAGAGATTTATAAGTCCTTAAAGAAATTGCTTAAAACGGGATATTTCATGGGCATGTTTTATTGCGATGGGGAAGATGAATCGGGAGAGGAAAGAGGGGAGGGAGTCAGTGTGGATGGTGTGATGTAAGGGAAGCTGGAGTGTGGTGGGTGTGGGTCGGTTTGTGGTGGTGGTTGTGGTGGTAAGTTAAGGTGAGTTGACTTGTTTCCTCGCTGTATCGTGGTCATACTCCGTATGTCGCCCTAAGCTTGAGTGTTGCTACTTCTCCCGCTAAGAAATTGGTGTGCGGTTTGTTTCTGTGTTGGTGTTTTTGTTCTTTTTAATGCTTTTTGTTCACTGGTATAAAGAAAAATCCAACAACAAGAAGAAAACTCAACTAATCTCTTCTTTCGACAACACAGACATTCCCTTTCATATCTAAACACACCCTTGAGAACACACACCCTTGATAACACACATTTTTTAATTTTCCTGCCCAAGACATACATCACTCGCCCATCCCTGTGTTTTTTTCCCCACTAATGGCCTATATTACATCTCATTAACCAGCAGCAACATCTGTCATCCGTATTTTGACGCATCTTGCAACAGTTCCCCGAAGATAGGCCATAAATTTTTCACCCTCAGCATTAACCCTAAGTTTGGTGGTGCGTCCCTCGCGTTCCGCTCCTCAAAGCCTCGTCAGCGTGTTGGGGCTTCGCGGCAGTCTGTCTTGCTGTTCTGGTCCCTCTTGTGGCATTTCAGATTCCTACAAGGTCCTTAAGAGGTTGAGAATGCATAGTTGTCACAGGTAACCAGACATCAGGTACTGCCAGGTATTGTGAACATCCAGGTAACAGAGAAATTGCATAGTTTATTTAGTTATTTAGTTTGTTAGTTGTCTATTTACTTTTTTTTATTAATGTTTATTTTATTTTTGTCTTTTTTATGTATTAGTTTATTTATTTCTATATTTGTTGTTTTCATTTTGTCAGCCTCCCGTTCTGTAGCATCCACTATGTCTCAATCAGAACCCAGGCTTTCCCAGTCACTCCTCGCGACCACTAGGCACTCACTCTCCCTCTCCCTCTCACTCGCTCTCCCTCACTCAATCCCCAGCGATCCCACGCTCTCCGCCTCCGGGGCTTCCATTCACTGACTAACTTTCCCGTTCAGTTTCCAGGGACCAGCACCGACTCGCACCTCCATTTCCACGCCTCCATTTCAACCTGCCCTCTCTCTCTCTCGCTCTCGCTCTCTCGCTTTCGGTCTCGCTCGCTCGCGTCAATCCCTGCTTTCAATCACACCTGCACGTCTAATCACTGCCTCCCTCACCTGTTGCTGCCTTACCCTTTCGTTACCTGTAGTATCCTTGGACATTTAGTTAATTTGGAACAAAAACACAAGGGAAGTTGCAAGAAATTAACAGTTGTACGCTTGCTAATCTTAGATATGCCTGCCTAATTCTACCTGTCATCCCGATCCTTGTGTTTATTTAGTTTTCTTTTTAAGTTTTGTATAGTTGGTGCTGAAAATGTATGTAGCAATGCTTCTAAAAAGTCTTCAGATGTTTAAGGTGTAAGAAAATGTGAGTTTCTATCGATATTAATAATTTTTAGTTCTAATTATGTAACTGTTAATCTCAAGATACACTAAACTGCAAAGAAGGAAGAAATACTATAGATCTAAATGAATGCTGTAGTCCCGATTAATTAACCTTATAAGTCTTCCAAATAAACAAAAATACTTCAAATATCTAAGTTATAAAGAAGAAAAATTATACAAATCTTAATAACTCCCACAGTTCTAATTCTTTTACCTGGCAAGTCCTCCAATTACATAAAATACTCCAAATATCAAAGTAATAAAAAAATAATTATATAAACCTTAATAATTACCACAGTTTTAATTACTTACCTGCCAAGCCTGCCACTCTTGATAACTCCCCATACACAGCACTATACACACGCGTCCCATAGACCATTATAGTAATTTATATTATATGCCCTTTCCTTTTGATCCCTGGGGCCGCGAGGGAGACATCACGCCGGCAGTCACCCCACGCACTAAGGGGCTTTGTAATCCTTCCCTTCTCCCCACTCCGGGATATTAATGTTCTACTGGGTGGCTTCTGACCTTGAGAAAATACCCTCTTCCGTCCCCGTCGCCTTCAGAAGCTGCGCGAGGGATTGAACTTGGATTTCTCTGGTTTTGGTGTGATTCAATCGTGTTTTTTTTGGGTTTTTGGAAGGAGCCTTTGTCTACTTATTTCCGGGCGGTGATTTCGTTTCTGGGCAAAAATATGGTGTCTTTGTTTGTGTCTTACAGTGTTTGGATTAGCTGTGAAATTAATGTAACTGAATTGATGTAAACCTTACTTAATTTAAACTAACCTAACCAAAGCTTAACCTAACCTAATCTAACCTAAGTAACCTAACCTAACCTAACCTAACCTAACCTAACCTAACCTAACTTAAGCTAAGCTAACCTAACCTAACCTAACCTAACCTAACCTAACTTAAGCTAACCTAACCTTACCTAACCTAACCTAATCTAATCTTAACAACCTAACTAAATCAGATCTTACCTTGTCCTTGTATGAAAACGCTTATTATTTCAATGTTATCCATTTTTTTTGTGTTAAAACTGGGAAATACGAGTATATTTTGTTTCTGCTCATCTCGTTTATATTCTAGATTTTTACATGTGATTTCTTGGGTATTTTGTGGGGTTCAAATTTTTTCATATTTTTATTTATTTATTTATTTATTTATTTTTATTTTTTTTGACTTGGAAGTGTGTTTAGATTCTGTAGGTGTGTTTGGATTCTGTCGATGTCGTGTGCGTTTCTGTTTTCGTATCTTGTGTCTTGTTTATGGAAAATTTTCTAGGATTTTACTTTGTTTTCGTGAGATTCCAACGTGTTTTTCTTTTTATATCAAAACTGGGATATGTGTGTTCAACTTTTGCTTACCTCGTGTATATTTCTATTTTGTATATATCGTCTATTAAGAATTCTGCGATTTTCATGGTTTTCTTGAGATTCATTTTTTTCTTTTTTGGTCAAGAAAGGGAAATATGCGTTTAAGTTTTGTTTACATCGTCTATATTAACTTTTTGCATCTATTGGGTCCTAAATTTCTTGGATATCTCTGTGTTTTGGTGAGATTCAATCCTGCGTTCTTGTTTTGATTTTTCTAACTGGGGACTGTGTAGAGAAATCCTGCTTGTTTATATTTTCTGTCCTTTCGCAACGGTTTCATGTTATGTGCGTAAGATTTCTCATATTCTGCAGAGTTTTGAAGTAATTCAGTCGTGTATTTATTTATTTTTCTCGTAACTGGAAAATATTGAGTTTCATTTGTTTATCGCATACTTTTACAGGCGGCTTTTCCTACGTATGACTTGTGTATAGTAGATTCATAGTATTCCTTAAGGTCGTAGTAGTAGTAGTAGTAGAAGTAGTAGTAGTAGTAGTATCCATCTTAGAATTCCGCACCTCTTCTTTGAAAATAGAAACGAAATCTTTGTCTCTATCTAACAGGGAACAGTTG
>NC_087188.1:12041234-12051234 GCF_035594125.1 Scylla paramamosain
CTCGGGAGTTCATTAGGTTATATTGACTCGAAGTGCTGGTTAATAAGTTCCCCGTAAGTTCCACCTCATTGTGTTCTGCAGGATGTGGGCTTGTCTCCTCACCTGCCTGTACTGTGTCGTGGCAGCCTCCAACTCAGAAGAGGTGAGCGTGTTACCTGTACTGCAACGAATTTAAAAAGTCCAAAATTGTCAGTTTCGTGTTTTTTTTTTTTTTTTTAAGCGTTCCCGTGTTTGTTTTGGTCTTTTCTTACATTAATTAAGAGTATAAGGTTGAGTATTGTATATAACGTCTGGTTAAAGCGTTCAGTAATGTCTGTTCCCGTTATTTATTTATTTTATTTTTAAGTGCTCTTGTTGTAGTTGGAAATGACGTGTTTTCTTTCCAGGAGAGAGAGAGTCACGAGTACTTGTCACTGAGTAACTGTACAAATGGTGACTCGTCCAGTGTTGGTGAGTAAACATTGTGTGGTGCTGGAGTGTGAGGGGCGCGTCATTTGCATCATTATTATCATCATATCACCTTCCTAGCATCATTATTACCTTCCTACCATCATTTAATCATTCTACAATCATTATTTCATCTTTTTTGGCATCATAACTATCATTGTTATCATTATCACCTTCCGTTAACCATTATTTCATCTTCCTGCCATCATCACCACCACCATTACCATAATTATCACCATTATCATCTTTAAGCCATTATCATTTTACTTTCCTGGCATCATCACCACCACCACCACCAGCCATCCATCGCACAAAGGCCCTGCTGGTTCAGTCTGGCAAGCCCCGGGAGGCTGCGGCGCGGCGTGAAATGCCTGGCGGACAAATAACACGGACGCCTCTCATAACACGTGGAATTTTAGGGACAAGAAGGCAATGCTTGAGAAAAATCCTGCTCACTCCGCCGTTCCTCCCTTTGATTAGAATTTTGTTCTCATGACTCGCGAAAGAGACGGTTTTTTGTGATGGTATTTTTCAGCGTGACTCATCGATCGTTTAGTGTTTTGTGTTCGTTATATTCGCTAATTTGCTTCTCTTGTTCGGAGAAAGAGGGACGTGGACAGACAGACAGACGGACGTACGGATACGCTTCAGTCCTCTTAGTAATATTGGGTTAAGATACATAAATGGTAATATTTTTTTACTCATTTACTTCTATTATGAAAAACAGACATGGGCAGAGACAGAAAGAACACACATCACCAGAGCCGGGACTCGAACCCTGGTACAGTAAGTTACGGGACAAGCATGCTAGCCACTGCGCCACCGTTACAGACAGACGGACATACGGACAAACTGAGTGCTGTTAGTGATATAGATATGAAGCACATTTGCACATAGCTTTCACGTAATACATGGTAACTTATTTGATTCATTTACTCTTCTGTGCACATGTTTATTCATTGTTGTGCATAAAGAGACGCTGACAGACAAACATACAGACATCTTTGCATCTTCTTAGTTATATAAATTTGCACATTTTCACCTAACTTTTACGTGAAATGTGATGCTTTTCTTTCTTTTTCTCTCTCAACAATATAAATGGATACAGAACACATTTATCTTATAATCTCAAGAAAATACATGATACTTTTTCTTTCACTCTTTTGTGCATTTTTTTTTTACCTCTTTGTTCATCTTTTATTTAATTTTGTACAGTCATCCCAGTTCTTTGTGTCTCCTTTGCTTTCTTGACGCCAGGGTTCTTGTGTCTCGGGAACACCTGCCAACCAAGAGACACCTGTGGGGCCTTGTATTCCTTGAGCAGGGAGGGGGTGAGTCAGCCCTGGTGGTCACCTGTAACAATGGCTGGGCTGGATGCAAAACTGTGTTAGTGGTGGTGATGGTGGTGGTGATCATGATAGTGTGTGTGTGTGTGTGGGGGGGAGTACAATTACGTCGCTATTGTGAAAAAAAAGGCTCGGATAATAGAGAGAGAGAGAGAGAGAGAGAGAGAGAGAGAGAGAGAGAGAGAGAGAGAGAGAGAGAGAGAGAGAGAGAGAGAGAGAAACTTTTTAATTTTCACTTCATTCATTCTTTCTTTCCCATATTAAGACCACAGAAGAGAGGAAAAATCACAATTTATGAATATAACACTGACCTACACGCTCAACTCAAGAACCACACAAACCACACCAACACAAACCTATGCAGAACAGAAAGAAACAGAAGAAAAAGACAAAGATAAGAGGAACAGAGAGAGAGACAGAAATAACACAGGGAAACAAACTTAAGAACAGACATGAGGAACAGAGAGGAAGAAACAAAGAAACAAACAGGAACAGAGACAGAAGAAAAGACGAAAAGGAGAAAAAAAACAAGAAAATACGAAAAGGAGAAAAAAAAAAACAGACCAAAAGATGTAACAGACAGGGACAAACAGACAGGAGGACTAGACAGAGGGACAGACAAGACCGGAATTAAACTGAGAAGGAGAGTTCAGGAGCGAGGGTTGTTCGGTAAAGTTTAGTTGGTATCCTGCCTCTCCTGGGCGTGACGGGAGGTGAGAGCAGTGTGGCCAAGCTTCACTGCTCCTCACTCAACTTAAACCCTCGCGCTTGTGGTGGAAAGGTTATGCTTGTGAGAAAGGTCGCCAGGAGGAAGAGAAGAGGGGAGGAGGAAAGAGGAGAAAGGGGACCAGATTGAAAAAGAGAGAGAGGAGGGAGAACAGGAAAAAGGAAGAGGTAAAGGAGAAACCAGGGAACATCTTGTTAGAGAACTGCGGGAAGAAGAGTTAGGGAGTAATGATAATGATGACTAATGATGATAATGATGACAGTAGTGTTAATAATGATGGCAGTGATGATAATGATGATCGTGATGATAAAAGAGGAATAATTTGTAATTTTTTGAGATATTACAACAATTTATTGACTGAAGTATATACAAAGAAATATTGCTGTTAGATATAAGGTTACCAGTTTTAAAATACCATAATGTTCCTTTGTGTGTGTGTTTGTGTGTGTGTGATCCGCAGACACCTCAACGGTCCGCTTCACTGTGGCCGGTAGGATCAACAGACCTTACTGTGGTGAGTCATGTTCCACCTTTCATTCACCTGCAGCATCACTCCTCAGAACATTGCACTAAGAAGGGGCAGAGAGAGAGAGAGAGAGAGAGAGAGAGAGAGAGAGAGAGAGAGAGAGAGAGAGAGAGAGAGAGAGAGAGAGAGAGAGAGAGAGAGAGATAATTAATTACCAGTAAATATATGGAATTATACGTTATATATACACTAATGATTATCTACACCATTTAGTCAGTCAGTCAGTCAATCACTTAAGCCTTGTACTGCAATTAATGACTGTAAATCCAAAGAACTATATGAAAAGTCACACGGACACTGAGGAAGAAGAAAGTTCCCTTAGGTACAAATCTATTCAATCATTTAATCTTACGTACAAATCTATTTAATCAAGAGGGTAAATCCGAAGCTTCAAAAAATATGCATATTGATTTCATTCTATGCTACAACACGTTTTAAGTCAGTAATAGCTATAAAAAGTCAAAAAGGTGAAGATAATGAACACAAAACCTTATACATGAAGACCGACTGGTTAACATGTCCCTTCGTCAGACGGGTGCGGGGAGTCACAGGTGGATGCGGGGAGGATTGTAGGGGGACGGCCGGCCTCTGTGGGGGAGTACCCGTGGATGGCGTACCTCGAGATTGGCTGCGGGGGGACGTTGATTAAGAGACAGTGGGTTCTTACAGCCGCCCACTGCTACTACGACCTGTCAGTGATGTCGAGTGGTTATGCTGTTTGATTTGTGGCTTGTTTTGTGGTTTTGTTTAATTTTTTCTTTACTTATTGTTTTTTATGTATTTTTTTTCTTTTTCTGGGTATGTCTTTGTGATATGCCTGTGTGTGTGTGTGTGTGCGTGTTTAAATCTTGTTTTTTTCATATATTTGGTTATTCTCGTTTATTCTCTCTCTCTCTCTCTCTCTCTCTCTCTCTCTCTCTCTCTCTCTCTCTCTCTCTCTCTCTCTCTCTCTCTCTCTCTCTCTCTCTCTCTCTCTCTCTCTCTCTCTCTCTCTCTCTCTCTCATGTAGGAACAATCCCACAAAATACAAGATCACTCTGGGCAAGACCGACATAAGCACCAATCCCTCGGGCAGCCTCACTCTGAAGCCCATTAAGGTCATTATTCACAACAAGTACAACCCATTCAACTATGTGAGTAATTGGTGACTGTTCTCCTGTCCTCGTGTGTCCTCGCTTTTCCTTATCGTCTTAGTCTGTTTTTCCTCGTTTTCTATTTTTATTCGTGTTTTTTTTTTCCTCGTTTTGCTTCTCTGTTCTCGTCTGTTTTTTTCTCTTGTTTTTCCTCGTATTTGTGTTCTCTCGTTCTTGTCCTTTTTTTTCGTTTCCTTATCTTCCTTGTCTTTGTTTTCCTTGTTTTCTTCGCCCTCGTCTGTTCTCGACCGTACTTTTCCTCGTTTTCCTCGTTTCCTCATTCTCCTTGTCTTTGTTTTCCTTGTTTTCTCCGTCCTCGTCTGTTCTCGTCCGTGTTTTTCCTCGTTTTCCTCGTCCTGTAGTTGCTGTGCGTTATTTTTTTTTCGTTTTCTTTGTCCCCGAGCTCTTGTACTTCTCTGTTTGTTTTCTTTTTGGTTATCGTGCTCTCACCTTCGTTTTCTGTTTTCTTTATTTTCATTGTAGTTATGTAATTTTTCTACTCGTCGTGGAAAGAAAGAAAAAAAAGTCACGACAAAATGAGACAGAAGTAGATAAAACAAACACAAACAAACAAACAATTCCTTCGTCTGCCACGCCTGCAGGAAAACGACATCGCCCTCCTGAAGCTGCCTTACCCCGTCACCTTCACGGACACCATCAAGCCCCTGTGTGTGGCTCAGGACAAGGACATCCCCTTCGGCAGCACCTCGGTAGCCACAGGATGGGGCGTGAAGAAGTTTGGTGAGCGCTCCTGTCCTTCACTCCTCGCTAATTTGTTCCTCCTTTACGCTGGTTTTTCTTCCTTCACTCTTGTCTTGGTTTGGTGAAATTTTGTTTTTCTTTTCATCGTTTTTTCTTTTTTTTTTAATTCTAGTCTTTGGTTTGGTTTCGTTTTTCTTCTTTCATTCCAGTTTGTCCTTCCTTTAAGCCAAACCTTTCTTCACTTAAGCCTTGAATCGCACCTTCTACCCTCACACTTAAGACAAAAGTAAAGCCCAGAAAGTCAAGGAGACACGTTCATTTTGCTCTGTGATGAACGGCGAGGCAAGAATATCTGTTAATTTATCATACGTGAGGAAGTTTTATTTGAGGGGAGTTTAACAGTGGAACATTACAGTATTCTGCATCCCCATTATTCCTGTCACCTGTCCTCCTTCGCCCCTTCCTCATCTCCCCGTCAGGCGCCATCAAACTCCCGAAGGTGATGCATGAGGTGACCCTGGACGTGATCAGTGAGAAGCGATGCAAATCCCTCGCCGGTGCCAACAAAAGGTACTTCATCTGTGGCCTTACCAAGAAGAAGGACACGTGCCAGGTACATGCAGGTGTTAAGAACAGGTGTGAGGGTTATCTTGGATAGATTACTGTCAGATTATCTAAAATCCAGGAATCGTTTGGCTTGGAAATAAGTAGGATGTGATTTGCAACATGTTTTCTGAAGGAGTAATGGTTGAGTAAAGAAAGACCCGTGCAGGTGTTAGAACAGGTGTGAGTGGTGCTTTGAAAAGATCAATGGCGTTTTGATTATCAGAAATACAAGAATCATTCAGAAAAAAAATATGAGTTGGATAATTATGTAACTTGTTTTCTGGAGTAGTGGTTCTGTGAATGGGAAATAATGGTTGGTTGCCCAGAGAACTTTCCTGAAGAAGAGGTCATGTTTCTGTGGGGAAGGTATTCGTATGTAGTCTAAATAATTTTCCAGGAGGGCGGCTGAAGGTGTGTGGGAAGTAATAGTGGTGTTGGGTGCAGGGTGACAGCGGCGGACCCCTCATGGTGGAGGTGGGCGCGGGGAAGTGGGCGCAGGTGGGCATCGTGAGCCATGGGGAGGGCTGCGCCTTGAAGAATTCCCCCGGGGTGTACACAAGGGTGCCTGCTTACCTCTCCTGGATCGCCTCCAAGACAAAATCCAAGAACTGTTAGTGGAGTGACCCCGGGGTGTACACGAGGGTGCCTGCTTACCTCTCCTGGATCACCTGCAAGACAAACTCCAAGAACTGTTAGTGGAATGACCCTCCCAGCCTCGCCGTGGTCTAATTCTGCCTCGTCCTGCCTTGATCACTGCCTTATCTTGCTTTTCTCATCTGCCACGTTACGCCTCGTCCTGGTCCAGTTATTCCTGCCTCGTCCTTCTTTCTGTCTCACCCTGCCTCGTCCAGCTCTTGTCCTAACGACCATCAGCCTCGTCCTGCATATCTTAGCTTATCTTGCCTTCTCTTATCTAACCTTACTTAACCTAACATCACCTCACCTCACCTGTGTTACTCTCGCAGTCTCATCTTACCTTACCTTAACCATGTCACGTAACCTCACTGAACCTTACCTCACCTTACCTCACCTAACCTTACCTAACCTCATCTCACCAGTGCCCCCTTCCCTTCCCTCCCATCCTCTCCCCTTCCTCTTCCTCCCACCATAGCGCAGAAGGCAACCCGCTGAGATAAGGAATCGTGCAGTGAAGGGAAGTTGATGATGATTAGCCAGCCACCTCCCGTTTTTCATTTATCTTCCCACGGTTATGTCACTCCCTCTGTGTGTGTGTGTGTGTGTGTGTGTGTGTGTGTGTGTGTGTGGACCAAGTAATTATCATAAACTTTACATATTTAAGCTCACTCTGGCATCATAATAATTAGGAGACACCACCACCACCACCACCACCACCACGTGTGTATTTCATAGCATTACCAAAGGTCCGGAGAGAACACTACGACTTTCAGCTTTATATGTTAATTTATGCCCTCTAAAAATAAAGAGAGATTCAAACCAAGGTACTTTTCATTCCTTTATTCACTCTCCTTTGTATATATAATCGTAGGGAAAGTGCTTTGGGAGAGGTCCTTTAGTGAGAGCATGACCGTGAATGGGCTTGGGAGTGGGGAGAGGAGGCTGGGGAAGGAGAGGGGAGGGTGGGGAGCTTGGTAGAGGTAAATGGAAGTAGAATGAAGCTGGTGGGAAGATTGGAGTGTTGGGGAGAGGAGGAGGAGAGGGGCTTGAGTGGAGGAGAGGAGAGGAGAGAGGGACGGGAGAAAGAAGAGGAGGAGGAGGAGGAGGAGGAGGAGGAGGAGGAGGAGGAGGAGGAGGAGAGAGTAGAACAGAGAGAGAAGCGTGGGAGGGAGAAAGAAAGACCAGAAAATGGAGAGAGAGAGAGAGAGAGAGAGAGAGAGAGAGAGAGGAGAGAGAGAGAGAGAGAGAGAGAGAGAGAGAGAGAGAGAGAGAGACTGAAAGGAGGTACTGGGAAGGGGAAACTGAAGAAAAACGAGGGAAATAGTAGTTATAGAGAATAATAATGATAGGTACTTGAGAATTGGGACAAGACGAATGGGAGGAGGAGTGGGCGTGTGTGGGTGAACAAAAAATCAAGTCCGTGGGCGGTAGGGGGGGCACTAAGGGAGGTGGGGGAGGGGGGCCTGTTGACTCCTGGACGAGCAAACACAGGGCGCCCGCAATTACTGAAGGGAGGCGCCTGGGGGATGTGTGGCGGCCCCTGGTGCGTCGTGGAGACCTGTGGGGGAGCTATGAGGGGGGATGGCAGGGGTCTCGGGGGAGCTGGGAGACATCTTACGTCGCCCTTATGAGATTGGAAATGCGGTAGTAGGAAAAAGGGGCACTGGAATTCTGGGACATCTTAATTTGGTGGGGAAAACACGTCTGACATTCAGTGGATTAACTCTTGCTGTGTTGTGTACGATAGTTGTGGTTTTGTGTACGAAAGTCAAGGTTTTTAAATTGTTGGTTTGTTTTTCCACCTCCACGTTGTAGAATATTGATGTCTCGACTAACGTAAAGGTTAAAGCAATACCATTCCTTGTTTTCACTTGTTTTCACTTACCTGCTCTGTTTATCTTTACATTTGTCGCTGTTCTCCTGTCAGCAGTACAATTCTTTTTCATTTCGTTTGACTTTTAACCTTTTTCACTTCCCAGTTTTCTTATTTACGTGTCCTATGAATAATATAATCCTTTGCTTTCACTTGTTTTCACTTACCTGTTTTCTGTTCGCTGTCACTGTTTATCTAAGACGAGGAAAATATTAACCCCACCTCTCTTCACTCTTTCAGGTACGTGGGCGAGAGTATTAGTTGCAGTGCAGGTGTGACACGCATCAAAAGGTAAGCAGGTGTTTCTTGGCTTGTCTATTCACTTGTCCTATGCATTTTATTGTATGTGTTCTCAGTGTTAGGATTTTTATTCTCTACTTCACTGGCGAATCTGTGTGAATTTTAATGGAGGAGGAGGAGGAGGAGGAGGAGGAGGAGGAGGAGGAGGTTGTTTTTTTTCATTTCCGTTTGTAATTTTTTAGTGCATTTGGTTTGTTTAAGATTCCTTTGCTGTGCTCTGTGTTTGTGCTGTGTTTGTGCTGTGTTTGTGCTGTGCCTTCATTGATGCATGGGAGACGGGCGTAACTATTGTTGTTGTCCTGCTGTGAGAAGAGCACTTGGTTGTGTCATTGGTGCTTGTGAGAAAATTGGTATTGCGATCATTACTGCTACGAGAACAAAATTAATGGCTTGAGTGCTGCTGGTTTAATAAGGTCGTAGCTTTATTGAGGCTTTGAAAAGAAAAATAGTGGCTTAAGTCCAATTAAAAAAAAAAAAAAGGGTTTAATATTACAGTAAACACTAAAGTCAGCCGCTATTTACAGTACGTCAGAAAACAAAAACAGTACTTGCAGTTAGCGATTCCAGACCAGTTAGGGAAAGGGAAACTAGCGAGAAACCGGAGTGAGAATAGTCAATTTCAGTAGCAATGTGTACAGCTTTTGTGGGCCTCCGGGAAGTGTGGTGGGTGGGAACAAGGAGGGAAAACAGAGGAAGAGCATAGCAAGGTTGTTGTTGTGTTGTTAGTGGAAACATTTCACGGCCTTTAGTGGTGCTTGAGACTCGTGGTAACTTATGTGGCGTTGAGTGAATTAATGTGTTCTTCATTGCATCCTCTCACTCCCTCTGTCATTCCTTCATGTCACGGCTTTCCTCTCCCTTTCAAATCTTTAGGTCTCTTCCTTTGTGCAGTAAACCTTTATTCCCTCCCTCCCTTTCACACACTAATAACATCACTCCCATTTCTCTCTCACTGCCTGACTCCACCATATCGCAGCCTCCCTCTGCCTTCCACGTGCTAATAATATCTCTTCCATCACTTCCTCCCTCATTCTCACCCCGCCCCTTTCTCACCCATTTCAGCCACTAGATTCCCTCCTCACTGCAGCCCCTCGCTCCATCTCTCACTCCCTCTCACTCTGCCCCTTCCTCGCCCCTTTCACGCGCTAATAAAGGAGGCAATATCCACTTGGCTTAAGATTTCCGCTATCAGCCTAACTGCGTCACTAGGCCTAAGCCATATTTCATCACGCCGCGGGAGTTTGATCAGGAGGAGGAGGAGGAGGAGGCGTAGGCATATTCTAGCGGCCCCCGGCAATGTAACTTTATATATTAGAACTCTGAAATGTAAATCTGATCTTGTGATGAGGTGAATGTAGGCCTTGTGTATCTTGTGTGTGTGTGTGTGTGTGTGTGTGTGTGTGTGTGTTTGAGATACACAACACACACACACACACACACACACACACACACACACACACACAATACAATTCCATTTCATTCGTCAGTGGTGAACAATTAATTAAGTGGAAATAAATAAAACTTGTCTGGACGTGCACGAGGACAGACGCACAGACAGACTGACTCATAGAAAGACACACAGACAGACAAACGCGACCCAAAGAACATCCTTCAGCTGGTGATGGATGACTGGTGACGGGGAAGGGGGCGCGGGCTGGTGAGGGGGCTGACTTGGTACTTTCCCATTTTGAGACCACGTGAATC
>NC_087188.1:12053734-12061234 GCF_035594125.1 Scylla paramamosain
AATTGAATGCAGAAAAATCGGGGAAAAAAACACAACAGAAAACGTAAACACACCGACTTTAATGTATTCAGGGGTGACACTATTAATTTTCATCCGTAATTTCAGTCTATCGCCGATACGCCCACGCCGCCCGTAAATCGTGTTGCTGCCGCTGACTGCGCGCTTTATGGATCGACTGTACCGTCATGGCGCCGCGCCGGATGACGTACCCCCCACCCCTCCACCCCTCCACCCCCCACCCTTGTCTCAGCCCCAACCCCTCCCTTTCTCTTTGTAAATATGTTAAGTGCAGTTAGTGTATTTTTTTTTTTGTTATTATTATTATTATTATATATTTTTTTTTTATTGTGGAAATGGTAATGTTTGTTTTTTTTAAATTTATTTGGGTGTTTTTTTTTATGTATTTATGTATTTTTTGTAAGGTTGGTTGTTGTGTTTACTTTCGTTTTAATGAGTATTTTTTCGTTTTTTTTTATTTGTTTTTTTTTTTTTTTTCAATTTTTATTGGAATTTTAGTTCATTATGAGTGTCTTTGTTTGTTGTGACCTTAATAATGTTCTTTTCTTGTTATTTGTTTCCTTTTTTTTTTTTTACTTTATATCGTTCTCTTTTATCTTTACTTATCTTTAATTCCACTTTCTTGTTTTATTTTATGTTAGTCTATTTTTTCTTTATTTCCTCTCTTCTCCTGTTTCTTATCTAATTTTTTCTTATTTTCTTACTTTATTTTTCTTTACTTCACTTTATTCTTTTACCGTTTTCTTTCTTCCCTCGTTTTCTTCGCCAGTTTGTTGTTTCTTTATTCTTTATTTCGTTTTTATCGTAAGTTTATTAATGCTTTTACTGTTTCTCTTCTCGCCCTTCTTCATTCTCCAATTTTTTCTTTCATATGCACCTTTTATTTGCCTTTATCCTTTTTCCTTTTCTTCCCATCCTCTTTCTTATTATTTTTCTGCTTTTTCTTTTTTTTTCTCTTTCATCTATCCGTTTGATTTTTTTAACCGTTTTAATTTCTCCTTTTTTTCAGTTCTAGTTCCTTTTATTAACTGTTTTCTTTTAATTTTACTTCCTTTTCCTCTTTATTCTTTCCTCTTCTTCTTCCTCTCTTTCATTTTCTTCTTCCTCTTTCCCATTACTCCTTGTCCCCCCTCACCCCCCCCACCATCCATTCCTCCTCCTGACGGAATGTGACCTACCTTCCTTCCTTCGTTCTTCCTCTGCCGTCATCTGGGCTCCTCCTCCTCCTCCTCCTCCTCCTCCTCCTAACGGTGTCCCAACCTTCACTGGCCTACTTCTGTGCTCTCCCTCCTGCCTTGCGCTCTCTCTCTCTCTCTCTCTCTCTCTCTCTCTCTCTCTCTCTCCTCTCTCTCTCTCTCTTCTCATCTCTCCTCTCTCTCTCTCTCTCTCTCTCTCTCCTTTTTTTCTCACTTTTTTCTCATTATTCCTTCTTCATTCCTCCTTGCTTCACTACAACTCTTCTTATTCTTTTCCTTTTCTTCCTAATTCTGTTCTTCCTTCCTTCGTTTCTTCCTTCATCTGTCCCACCCTCACTCTCTCTTTCTTGCTTCTCTCTCCTCCTCTTCCTCTTCTACACTCTCACACTGCCTGACATCCTCTCCCTTAGTTACCTTCCTCTCTCACTATAACATCTCGTAAACACTTCCACTCCCTCAAACTCTCCCTACCTTCTCACTCTTCCTTCTCTCTCGGTCTTCTTTGCTAAATCCCTCAACCTCACGTAACTTTCTCCTCCTCCTTCTTCTCTTTCTTCTCTTCTTGGTTCTCCTTCTTCTCTTCCTCCTTCTCCTTCTCCTCCCCTTCTTCTTCTTCGCCTCCTCCTCCTCCTCCTCCTCCTCCTCCTCCAGCCTATACCCTCACCTAACTTTCATTTCTTTTTCCTTCTCTGTCCGCCCTCTCTATTCTCTCCACCCTCTTGTTCCTCTCCCAGCTCCTCCCTCATCCTCCTCCCCACTACCTCTCTCCTCTCTCTAGCTACCCCCACAAACACCCTCCCTTCCTCTCCCACATCTCTTCCTACCTTCTCTCCCCTCCTCTACCTCCCTCACTGACACCCTCACGCTCCCACATAAGTTTACCTCCCTCTTCCTCAACTCTCTCTCCACCTCTTTCCTCCCCATTTCTCCTCCCTCCACGTCCCTCACCAACACTCACACCCAAGCCTTACCTCCCTCCCTTCTACATTCTCTCCGCACCCCCTTCTAGCTTCCCTGTACCTCCCCTACTGCTTCCACCCCCTCCCAGCCTCCCCTCCTGTGGTGTCGAGTCATGTCGGCGGGAAATATTCAGTGGGGCGAAGTGGCGCGCTTGCCTCGCCGCGCTGGAACAAAGGCCCGTCTCTGGCTGCCTGATGGCCTGCGTGTTGACATAGTGACACTACCTGCTGGGGGCGCAGAAGGGGGGTTTTTCCATCTGCTGCACTAGTAATTCTCTCTTTCTCTCTCTCTCTCTGTTTCTCTCTTTTATGTTCTTTTTTAGTTCTGAGTTTTTTTTTTTTGTTAGGTTTCTGTTTTAGTGGTGTGATGGGAGCTGGTGTTCAGAGAGAGAGAGAGAGAGAGAGAGAGAGACGAGAGAGATGAGAGAGAGAGAGAGAGAAAGAGAGAAAGAGAGTGTTTAAAAGCGATGCACCTGTTGTGTTTCGGTCTGTCAGCTTGCTTTGGTTTTCAGAGAGTTGGGCTCACCTTTCGTTCTTCATGATGGTTCCCTATTGTTTCCTTGCTCTTGTTGTTTCCCTGTTGTCTCCCTTCCCTCTGACTCTGCTTCCGGGTCAGTGAAGTCTGTGTTGTGTCTCTGCTCTTTACCAGGAAACACTCGTTGTGAGGCTCCTTGTATTTCTTCTAAGCGAGACAAGTTACAGGGAATGGAGTTGGTACTTTTGTGTTGCCACTTTTGTGTTGCCTTTTATTGCACGACTTGAGGAACTAAGGGGAATTAAATCATGCTAAAAGGGATTCTTATTTTATTCATATATGTAAGAGAGAGAGAGAGAGAGAGAGAGAGAGAGAGAGAGAGAGAGAGAGAGAGAGAGAGAGAGAGAGAGGAGAGAGAGAGAGAGAGAGAGAAGGGAACCAAAAAGACACACACAAAAAAAGAAGAAACAAAACTAAAAAGCCTAATATTCTGTGTCCCTCCACAAGAAGCGATAGAGAAAGAAAACGACGAACGCTAAATTAAGCAAAGAGAAGCGAGCGTCCTCCATCCCTTATCATCCTCGTGTGTGTCTGAGCTTCGAGCATTCAACAGAAAACGTATTATGTCTCTCAGTGGGCAGAGGCAGGGAGTGGCTGTGAGTGGGGTGGATTGGGCAAAACATCTTCCCTTCCCCACGTCTCAAGATACTGACTCGTGAGTGATTTAAGCGACGTAAACTCCCCGTCTAATCTTGCCTGCCGCCTCCCTTTCCTTATCCTGAAGGAGGCTGCGCGGCTGGGCGGTGAAACGAGATTAAACAACGCTACGGAAACTTGCGGTGGAAAAAAAATCGGGTGTTCTCGCGGGGGAAAAAAAAAAAAGTAGGTAAGCAGCGACCTGGTTGCATTTTAAACCTTAAAAATGCCGTGACGAGGCGAGGTGTGATGAAAAGTTTGGTCCGGAAGGGAGAAAAAAGTATATGAAGTTACCGGGATTAACTTAAAAGACTGAAGGAGGAAAGAAAGGAAGGAAAGAGGGAAGGAGGAAACTCTGGGTCGCTGAGAACGGGGAAAGAGAGAAATGAGGAAAGAGACAAGGAATACAGAAGACTGAGAAGGATAGGGCAGAATAAGACTGGAAAATGGGTGAGAATAAGAGAGAACAAAAACGAGAGAAGAAAAAGGGGGAGAGATGACGAAAATAGAATAAGAATGAAGGAAAGACGAAACGAGGAAAGAGATAACTGTGAAGAGAGATAGAAAGAAGTTAGAGAAGAAAACTAGAAGATAGAAGGGAGAGAGAGAAAGAAGAACTAGAAAACTAGAAAAAAAAGACAGAACAAAGAGAGAGAGAGAGAGAGAGAGAGAGAGAGAGAGAGAGGAGAGAGAGAGACGAGAGAGAGAAGAGAGAGAGGAGAGAGAGAGAGAGAGAATGAACATAAAGAGATCAGAAAAAGGACTGAAGAAAACAGAAGAATCGACATAATTAGATAAAGAAAGGAGGGAGAATTAAGATAAAGAAAGGAAGGAGACAGAAGAAAGTAAGAGAAGAACGAAGAAACAGACGAACAGACTGAAGAAACGAAAAGGGAAGGAGAAATAGAGAAAAGAAAAGACAAGGAAACAGAAACAACAAATAAAAAACCTGGACACGAAGAAGGGAAGGAAAGACAGAAGGAAGTCAAGAAGAGAAGCGGGAAAGAGACAGAGAAACAGACAAAAAGAGAGACAGTAGCGAAAAAGAGACAGACAAAGCAGGAAGATAAAATTAAGAAGATGCTGCGAAGAAGAGACAGAAAGAGAAGAGAGAAACACTTCGGAGGCGACGCCGGCAAGAAGAAAAAGCGGAAACAAACACACACACACACACAAAAAGACAAAAAGAAGAAAGGAAGAAAGAAAGGAAGGAACGAGAGACAAAAAAAGGAGAAGAAGAGACTCACAAGGAAGGGACCGAGGAGAAATAAGGTCAAGGGAAGGAAAAAGCCAGGTCTCGTTAAGGAAATCTAACTTCAAGGACAGGTGAAGAACGACCCTCATTCTGTATTTATCCCCTGGAAGGCTTTTGTTCGTCCCAGGATTCAGGTGGCGGGGAATTGTGGCTGATGGGAGCGAGAGAGGGAGCGAGAGAGAGAGCGAGAGAGCAAATCAACCATACCAAGTAGAAAGTTCTATCCCCGCACTTCGTTTTCTATGAGTTGTTTTGCAGGGGGAAGCTCCAGGAACTCTGAGGCTCCAAGTTTAAGAGTCGTTTTCGTCCAAGTTATTTTGCGAATTCGGTAACGGAGCGAAAGTTTTCAGTCCTGTGGTGGATGTAGCAATGGAGGAGGAGGAGGAGGAGAAGAAGGAGGAAGAAGAAGAAGAAGAAGAAGAAGAATAGATGAAGCGAGGTAGAGGTTTGGAAGTAGAAAGATATAATTAAAGCAAATGGAGAGAAAGTCGAAACATGAAGAGAGGTAGAGTTGGAAGGAGAGAAGTTAGATAGATGGAGACAAAAATTTCAGCTGTTGTGGAAAAGGGGAGTTAGAGACATGGAGGAAGATAAATGAGAGATCGAGAGAAGAAAGTTTTTGAAGAAGAATAGAGAGATAAAGTGAGGGAGAGAAATGGAGGTGAGGTAAGAAAATGGAGGGAGAGGAGTAAGAGAAATAAGATAGAATAATAGGGAGATACAACGAGAGAGAGAGAGAGAGAGAGAGAGAGAGAGAGAGAGAGAGAGAGAGAGAGAGAGAGAGAGAGAGAGAGAGAGAGAGACGAAGAGGAGGAGGTGCAAAGTTACAGTGTAGAAGTGAAGATGTCTTGTTGAAGGAGATAAAAATTTCTTCAGTGTATGTGTTTCTCTATCTCCCCGTTAGCTATCACAAAAGTTACGACTGGATTTGAGTGAAATGTTTAGGAAATATGGCACTTGGGAGAAGGAATATTTGATTACATTTTGAGTGGAAACCGGATACATACGGATTTCCTTCTTTACAAGTTTCCTACGTGATAAATTTCTCCGCGTGAAACTCTACGGTAAGGCATTGCCATATTTCACTTACCAAGGAGAGTTTTTGCTGCTTTTTTATATTATTGTTTCATTTTTTCTGCTATGTTGCGTTACCAGAGTGTGGAGTACTTGCTTTCTAATATTGCCTAATAGTTTGTCTTCTCGTAAAAGTCTACGGTGAAGTCTTGCCGCGTTTCACTTACAAGTACATATAATATTTGCTACCCTGCTTTCTATTATGTATATCATTGTATTGCTTTTATGGAGGTATGCACACTGCTATATTCCTTGTTATTTTATGTTATTTCTATTATTTTTGCCGTTATTTTTTCATATTTTCTGCATGTTATAAGGCACTGAGGAAAATATGAATTCCGTTATTTTCTGTTCTTTTCTCTTATTTCTGCTATTTTCAGTTGTTTTTATATTATTGATGTTATTCTATCTTGTTTCTAGTGTGTATTGCTTCATCGTACCCATCACTGCATTGCGCTGACGAAGGTACACGGGGTTATTGCTCTAATCATCTAATGCTTCCACATCGCAGGAAAGTCTACGGTGGAAGCTTGCCGCATTTCACTTACTCGCGCGGGTAATGTTTTCTATTGTGTATTATATCGTCATACCACTCTCTGTATTGCTTTGGTGAAGGTGTACGCTAAGTAATTGCCGTGTGGAGTCTTCATTTACAAACGCTCCATCAAATTAATTAGATTTGAATGTTTTATTTCATAATTTTTTTTTATGTAGGAGTGACACCGGCCAAGGCCAACAAAAATCCAATAAAAAAAAAGCCCAATGAGATGCCAGTTCCCGAATAGACCCGAAGCAGTAGTCAAAATTTGAAGGATAGGTATTTTGAAACCTCCCCCTTTAAGGAATTTAAGTCATAGGAAGGTGAAAATACAGAAGCAGACAGGGAGGTCCAGAGTTGATTAAATATTCATGAGAGTTGATGGCTTCACTTCTACAGGTATTTTCATGTTTCTCTCGGTGCCTTGAAGTGCGTAAGAGTGGAATAAGCAGTCACACAAATCAATCCTGCTATGCTGACATCAGCTGATCCACCACCACCACCACCACCACCACCACCACCACCACCACAACAGCCACCATCATGTCAAATAGCTTAGAATTTCCTTTGCCTTGTCTGCCATTTCCAGTCGTCTAGTCATCCTGAGAGAGAGAGAGAGAGAGAGAGAGAGAGAGAGAGAGAGAGAGAGAGAGAGAGAGAGAGAGGGAAGAATGAGGTATTTGGGAGGGATTCAGTATGTCTTGCCACTTCGTACTTGTAAATTCCTTCTGACTGTAGTAATTCTCTCTCTCTCTCTCTCTCTCTCTCTCTCTCTCTCTCTCTCTCTCTCTCTCTCTCTCTCTCTCTCTCTCTCTCTCTCTCTCTCTCTCTCTCTCTCTCTCTCTCTCTCTCTCTCTCTCTCTCGCTGTGTGTGTGTGTTCTTGTATCGTATTAAAACAACAAAATTATAAGAAATCTTGATTAACAAACATACTCTTAATTAAGACCGGAATAGATACGATACACACACATACACACACACACACACACACACACACACACACACACACACAGAGAGAGAGAGAGAGAGAGAGAGAGAGAGAGAGAGAGAGAGAGAGAGAGAGAGAGAGAGTGAGTGAGTTATTTAGTGGGTTGAGAAATTTATCGAATACCCAAGCTCTGTTAAATTTCTACATTTATGCGAGAAAAAAAAATGTGGGAAAAGAAAGGGAGAAAGGAAATGGAGAAGGAAAAACTAAAGGGAAGAGGGAGGGAATGCTAACAGAGAGAAAGACAACAGAGAAGAGAAGGAAAAAAGGAATTGGAGGAAAAAAATGCTGAAGGTAAAT
>NC_087188.1:12063734-12091234 GCF_035594125.1 Scylla paramamosain
GTGGTGAATGAAGAGACGAACTTGGGAAAAATTTTGTAATGCTATTTATGAGTACGCCAGGAAACTAATTTACATCTTATTTGTTCTTCAGATGTTCCTTCCTTGTTTCCTCCCAGTTCATACCTGTGTTTACCAGAAATTGGAAGGGTAGACTGAAAGAGAAGAAAATTTTGTTACAACTTTAATGAGTATCACTGAAAATTGATTTATCTTTTTTATTCTTAAGATTCTCCTTCCTAGTTTCCTTCAAGTTTCTACCTGTGAACACAAGAAGTGGGGAAGGATAGACAGAAAGGGAAGAAAAACTTGAAATGACTTTAATGAATACCACAGGGAAATAATTTACACCTTATTCATTCTTTAGAGATGGAAATTATAGGTTAATATATTTTTTAACGTATTTCTCATAAAACATTCTATAAGGGTGAAAAACTTGAGAACTCACTCAATAACCACACTACCTTACATTTCAACCCACCATTAACACCTATTACATAACGCACAGGAGGCGCAGGTGAAGGGGCTCGTGTATAGAAAGAGGAAGGGTGATGGATGTAGTTTTGGTGCTGGTGATGATGGTAGCGATGGAGGCTGCTGATGTTGCTGCTGCTGTTCTTGGTGGTGATGTGGCTAACGATGGTGTTTTGTTGTTGTTGTTGTTGTTGTTGTTGTTGTTGTTGTTGTTGTGTCACCAGTACACTCGTAATTCTGTCACGGGCGGGGAGGCAGAGGGCGGGTGGGCGTGTGGGCGTGCAGGCGCGTGTTCTGTACGAGTGAATTAATTAGGGAACACTCATAAATTCAGCTCTAATATATACGTTTTGTGTGTGAGAGAGAGAGAGAGAGAGAGAGAGAGAGAGAGAGAGAGAGAGAGAGAGAGAGAGAGAGAGAGAGAGAGAACTTTAAAGACCAGGATCCTTAAGGGCCACCACTCAAGCTTCCCTCAACATAACGCCCTTGGCCACGCCCCCCGCACGCCCCCCACGGCCTCTCCCACGCCCCATGGTTTCCCCTTCCTTTCCCACGTTCTTTCCAAGCTCTCTCTCCACGCCCTACAACGCCCACCATACACTTTCTCCCCATGCCCCCTTTCCTTCGCCCTTCCACACTCCCCAAGCCCCCTCCACGCTCCCCCTACGCCCCTCCATGCCCTCTCTACCCTCTCTCACGTCTCCCTCTCTCTTCCCATGCTCTCCCCCACACGTCCTTTATAAACTCTAATTGTGAAAACCTCCTGAGATTAATTAATACCTTACCTGGGATTCTCTCTCTCTCTCTCTCTCTCTCTCTCTCTCTCTCTCTCTCTCTCTCTCTCTCTCTCTCTCTCTCTCTCTGTCATGTCTCTTTTTCTATTTCTTAGTAAAAATATATAATAGAAGGGAAAAAAAATCGTGGGAAAACAAAGGTAATAAATAATATCCCTAATTAATGAGCGCGCTTACCTGGGGGGGCGGAAAATAGGGGACGATATATTACAGGTGAGGGGAAAGGTGTGTGTGTGTGTGTGTGTGTGTGTGTGTGTGTGTGTGTGTGTGTGTGTGGGAGTAGGGTCATGGTGAGCAGGGGAGAGAAGAGGGAGAGAGAGCAGGAAAGGTTGTTAATTGCTTGACAAAGAGAGAGAGAGAGAGAGAGAGAGAGAGAGAGAGAGAGAGAGAGAGAGAGAGAGAGAGAGAGAGAGAGAGAGAATTAACCTTACTCTCAGCAATGAAACTTTAAAAACTTACTCTCTCAAATTTTTCAATCTTCCTCACCTTCACCTCTTCACCTTCCCTTCGTCTTCCCTCCCTCAAGTCTCACGGAATAAAGAAAACCAGGTGAAATATTTAATTAATTACTTATTCACCTGCCGAAGTGAACTGGGGGTGATGCCAGAATATGTATTTTTTTATTTATAGCCACAAGACAACCCCCGCTGGGATGGTTCGTGATTTACCATATTTTCAAGGCCCTTTTTGCATTTTCTCCTCACCGATTCTTGCTTGGAGGGGTGGAGAGAGCTAGGAAGAAGCTAGAGGGAAGTTAGGGTTCGCAGGAGAGAAGGAAAAGATGGTATGATGAAAGAGGGAGAGAAAGGAGAAGGGAAAGGTTGAGGAAGTGTAGGAGGGAGATAATTAAGAAATAAAGGAGGAAGAGGAAGGAGGCAGGAAGTAGCGTAGCGAGAGGCATGTCTGGGTTCGAGGAAGAGAGAAGAAAAGGTGAGAGCGAAGAGGGGCAACATCGAGGAAGAGGAGGAGGGAAAGAAGTGAGAGAGAGAGGAATTGAAGGGAGAAGGAAAGGTAGAAAGAAAAGAGGGAAGAGAGGAGGAAGAGGAAAGAAATAAAGGAAAAAGAAAAGAACAAAAAGTGGAAAGAATAAAGAGAAAACATGATAGGATGAGAGAGAGAGAGAGAGAGAGAGAGAGAGAGAGAGAGAGAGAGAGAGAGAGAGAGAGAGAGAGAGACAGAGAGAGAGAGAGAGAAAGAGAGAGAGAGAGAGAGAGAGAGAGCGAGAGACATAAAATAAAGATTATTGGCGTGATAAAATGGAAAGAACGAAGAGAAAAGGAAACCAATGGAAAGGAGGAATACAGGAAACAGAGAAGAGAAGAGGAGAGATGGAAAGAGAAACACGTAACGGGAGAAAAACACAGAAAAAAACGAAGAAAAGAAAGAAAATACTGTTTTTGAAATTCCTGAAATATAAGCGGATATCCAGGTGTTCTGGTAAATCTAATTAGAAAAAAAAAGATAAACAAAACAGATCAAACATTTAAACCACTCGAAATTTTGTTCCTGAAATCGTACCTCAAATATTAAATTACAAAATGCACTGGAATTCCCGTAAATCTAATTCACCAACATAAACACACATAAACATCAATTAGGGGCCGGGAAGCAGCGTCGGGTTCTTCTTTAGGTCGAGTTTGCTTCCTCTTCTTATTTTTCAAGGCAAAGTGGTAATTTTTAACCCCCTGCAAATGGACCCGTTGAATCTTTTGCCTCTCATTGCCTTGAACTTGTGAAGATTCAGCCGCTGGGGAAAGAAAGAGGAGAGGAATAGTGGAGAAGGGGAAGGAATTCAGGTAAGAGCATAGACATTAAAGGGAGGAGGAGGAAGGGGTGTAAAGGCAGAAGGGAGTAAGATATAGGTGGAAGTAGGAAGGGAAGGGGTAAGGAGTGGAGGATTGGGAAGAGAGAGGGAGGAGAATAGAGATTAAAGATAGGGAAATAAAGGGGTGTAGGTGAGGAAAGACAGTGAAAGGAGGAGGAGGAAGAGAAGAATAGAGATTGAAGAGTAAAGGGAGGATATAAGGAGGAGGGAAATGGATGGGAATGAGGGAAGATAATGAAAGGAAGAGGAGGAAAATATAGGAGGAAATAATGTTAGGATTGGAGGAAGAGGATAGGAGAAATAGAAAAAAAAGTGAAGAAAGAGAAAAGGAAATAGGGAAAACATAGAAAGAGGGAAGAGTTTAGATGAAGAAAAGAGAGAGAGAAAGAAAGGAAGAGAGGGGGAGAAGAAGATTAAATCGAGAGAAAGAAGAGGTGGAGAGGAAGTAAAAAACGATAAGACGAAGAGAGGAAGAGAGTAAAAAAGACTGATAATTCGAGATATGGAGAGGAAGGAAAGAAGGCTAAGAGAGAGAGAGAGAGAGAGAGAGAGAGAGAGAGAGAGAGAGAGAGAGAGAGAGAGAGAGAGAGAGAGAGAGAGAGAGAAAAAAAACATTAAATGAAGAAAGAGTATCACATTTAGAAGTTCACCCTCTCGCCTACTCCCTACCGCTCTCCCCCCTTGCTCCCTGTTAGCTCCTCAGAAAGGCCTCTCAAAGTTACCCAGCATCTAGGTAGCTCAAACTGCCCACCACAGCTGCCTCGACCCCCGCCACTGCTAATGGAGACCTGGAAACGAGAGGGGGAGGAGAGAGAAGAGGAGACAGAAGGAGAGGAAAGAGACAGGAGGAGAGGGAAGATAAGACAGGAGGAGAGGACTGTGGAAAAGAAATATTAACAGGCTGGGGGAGAGAGAGAGAGAGAGAGAGAGAGAGAGAGAGAGAGAGAGAGAGAGAGAGAGAGAGAGAGAGAGAGAGAGAGAGATTAAGGGAGAGTGACAGCTGATTCCTCCCTCTCTCTACTCTGCCTGTCTCCCTCTCTCTCTCTCCCCTATCCTTCTCCCTCCCTCTCTCTCTCTCCCTCTCTCCCGGGCGTTACTGACTTTATCTAAGGGAGTAAAGAACAAGGTAAGAATGTATTAGGTTAATTAATCTTGTGCTTCACCTAGGAGAGGAGGGAGAGGGAGGAAGAGTCTTGTTTCTGAGGCTTTGTTTTCGTTTCATTCCTGTTCATTCTTACTGTAACTCATTATTACTCTTTCTTATTAATTCTTACTCATTGTTACTCTTATTTCGTTACTTGTGTATTTTTTTTTTTTTACCATCCCGTTTTTTAATTTTCTTCATTCTTTCATTCTTCCATTTATTCAACCTACCATTCTTCCACCTATCCGTTTAATTCGTCTCTATTTTGAACCTGGTATTCCTTTTTTTTCCATCCATTTAGATTTCCTTTCCTTCACTTTCTTCTTGTCTTTCATTCATTCTTCTTTAAATTCCTTCGCTTTCCATTTATCGTTCATTCTTTCATCCTTACAATCCTTGATCTATCCATTTATTTACCCATCCATCTTTCTCACCTATCAATTTCTTCCACCTTTCTATCATTCCGTAATTTCCTTCCAGTATTTCTAACTCCACAAAGATCCTTACGAAACAATCTTAATCTATCTTATCTCTTGTATCACCTATCTATCTATCCTGCCTCTTCTCTCTCCCCTATGGACAAGGAGGAGTAAGTCTTGAGGTGAGTAATCAAGGGAGGGAGGGAGGCAGGGAGGGAGGGATACCTGGCTCACCTCTCTGGTTACCTTTCCTCCTCTCCCAGGTGAGCTAGTGAGTTAATTAAGCCAATACATTCTTACTTTGCTCTTTACTCCTCTTGGTGAAGTTTGTAATGTGTGGGAGGGAGAGAGAAGGGAGAGAAGGGAGAGAGGTTTGGTTCTTTCTTTTCTTCTTGATTTTTTTTTTTATACTTTCATGCTTCTTTTGACTTCAGACTTTCTCTTTATTTCTGTATCTGTCCTTTTGTCCGTCTTTCTCTGTTCCCTATTTACGTAGATGCATATTTTCATTTATCAGCTGCATGTCTACTATTTCTTTTCAACCTGTTTAATCGTCAGAGCTTTCCTTTTGCTCTGGAAAGTTACTATTTTTCTCTCACTCCTCCTACTTTGAATTATTTTACTTCTCTATTCCATTTTCATTCCATGTTTCATTCCTTCGTCTTTTTCACCCTTTAATTAATTTTCTTTCATTTTTCATGATTTTACTATTCCTCCTTTATTTTCCTTACTGTGTTTCCAAGAGTCACCATTTCTGGCTGTCGTCCATTCCGTAACCACTAATACTTACCTTCATTTAATCTTGTGAAGTGTAATATTTTCCTACGTGTTTCCAGGAGTCGCCCTTTGAGGCTGTCATTCATTCATTAATCACCAGTGTATTTCCCTCGTCGTGGTTCATGATGAGTCAAATTTTGTCGTCTCGTGGGGCGTGTTGACCGCTCATTGTGTGTTCAGGGCTTTGATGTGCTGCCTTTCCTGTTTACCTGCCTGCCTCCCTGCCTACCCGTCTGCTTGGTATTCATAGAGCAGCGCCTGATTCTGGTCCTCGTCTCAGTCCGTCAGTCAGTCAGGCAGTGCGTTGTTATGCTCAGTTTGTCATTGTTTAAGTGGTCCAGTCAGTCAGTGTATCAGTCAGGTTTGCAGTGTTATTCTCAGTTAGTGAATTATTCATTCCTCCAGTCAGTGACTCGTTTCTTTATTTTCTCCACCAGTTAATCAGGTAGTCAGTCAGTGCTTACTCAGTGCCTCTCCTCACTTACCCTCTCAGTTCCTGCTCTCACTCACACATTCACCCACGAGCCCTTTCCTCTGCCTCGCATCTCTCCTCACTTACCCTCTTACCCTCTCAGTTCTTGCTCCCACACTCACACATTCACTCACTCCCTCCTCCTTTCAAGCTCTTCGTGCATCAGTGGGCAGGGAATCGCGTTGAGTATTGTTAGAGGACCTCGTGCGCCTCCTCGCCTCGCTAACTCTCCGCTCCTTCCTTCTGCAGTAACCGTGAGTAATGAAAAACAAACAATTGAGACCAGTTCGCCAGTTCGGGTCTCGGTTAAACATTCTCACCTCGCCTGTTTGAGGGAAAGAGTTAAGGGATGGAAGGAAAGGGGACTTATCTTTGAGGATAGGGAAAGGAAAGTTTAAAGGATGTTTTCAAGTTAAATCTCTCGATAATCAGACTCCTTAATGTATTCGCCTACACAGTCCTTCCTATTTTAACCTTACTCTTGCTAATTGTTAAGTTACTCGTCTCTACATGCTAAAGACAGTCTGTTTCCTTAAGTTACGTCCTACAGTCTTCCTTCCCTCCTGTCCATGAACACTAGTGGAGAACCTCATTCTTGCTCTACTAGTGTTCCCTCGCAGTCTTGTCTCGTGTAGTTGGCATAGTGGGTGTGTGATGCAATTGTTGTTGTTTTGCGGAGGTAAACGAAATCTTAGCGGTTCTTTGCTGACCTTCCCGTCCTTCGTCACGCGTTTCCGGACACTACAGCACCTTCAGAGCCAGCGTCCTCTTTCCTGGTTCCTCATTTTTTTGTCATTCTTTTTTCTCTTATCGCCTGCTGTTTCTCTTCTGCCTCTGTCAATCATGTATAGTTGAAGTGCTACGTTCTCTCTCTCTCTCTCTCTCTCTCTCTCTCTCTCTCTCTCTCTCTCTCTCTCTCTCTCTCTCTCTCTCTCTCTCTGTTCCTGAAAGTCGTAGGAGTTTTAATTTCTGAGGTTTTGCGAGGTGTAGCCTTTGATGGGAACTGTGATGGCGTGGGATTTGAACTCAGTCAGGGCTTTGTTTCTCGCCGGGGTGGTGATGTGAAGTGTGGCGAGGCTCTGAGTGTGTTTGGTCGTAATGTTGGTGCAGGTTCTGTTGTATCTGCATAACAAAAATGTGTTCAGAAGCGACTTTGTGGCTCATTTTTCTTTTTCTTTTCTTGTGGGGGAAGTTTATGACTCCAGTGTTTTGTTTAAGGTACATACGAAAGGTGGTTTAGTAATAGCCTTGTAAGGGGCAAAAAGTCTGTTGCTGTTTTCCTGTTTCCTTGATGGTCTAAAGGTTAATGGTGTAGTAGTAGTAGTAGTAGTAGTAGGAGGAGGAGGAGAGGAGGAGGAGGAGGAGGAGGAGGAGGAGAATGAATGTAGTGGTAGTAATAGGTAGAAGGAAGAGAAAGAGGAAGAGAAAGAGGAATGAAACATAGGGGAAGTAAGGGGTAGGTATCTGTAGGGGGTTACGAGAGAGGGTGTGATGACGCAACAGGTAAACCAACAGGTAACGCAACAAGTAAGCTAACAGGTGACGTGACAAGCACAGGCACGAGGTGAGGTGAAGTAACGTGAATTTTTGAGTGTTACTTGGGGTCTAAAAGTTATGAGGAGGTTATGGTGGTTTAAGAGGAAGAAGAAGAGGAGGAGGAGGCAGGAATAAGACATGCATCACCTGTGGAAGACCTTTAGTATGCATGAGTCTCGTCTGAAGAGCTGCGTGCCTCGTGTGTCTAATTGGGGTGTTTGTCAGGTAGCCTCTCTCCTTCCTTTCCCTCACCTTGCCTTGCCTAAGCTAACATTCTGATCTTTTTCATGTCTTCCTCCTTCCTTCCTTTTCCTTCCTGCTTACCTACTGTTTTTTATTTATTTTTATTTTTTTTGCTTTTTCCTAACCTGCTCTCTCTCTCATGCCTCCTTACCCATCTACCTGCTTATCTAACTTTTCTTATCTCTTGTTGTCTTTTTTTATTTTCCTTTCCTTCTATTCATCTTTCTAATTTCTATTTTCCTCTGTCCTTGTCATTTATTTTTTCTTCTAATTCCCTTCCATTTCTTTTCATCCTCGTGTTCTTAATCTTAATCTTTTGCACGTCACTTCCGTCCCGTGTCCTTGTCTGTGTCCTTACAAATTCATACGGACAGGAGCAACTATTTCCCTTCCCTCCTTCCTTCTATCCTTCAAATTTTCCCTTCCCTTCCATGTTTTTCTGATCCTCATTCTCTATTCCTTATCTTCTGTAAGTCTCTTCCTTTCCCCTTACAAACTCAAAGATAACTATTTCCCTTTTCCTTCCCTTCCAACATCAATTTTCTTTCCTCTTTCCTTTATGTTCTGTAAGTCAATCCCATCTTTTTATCCTGTCAGTATTCGTGTCCTTGGAAGCTCAGAGACATGGACAGCCGCTTCTCCAGAGCCAGTTCAAAGTGCAAGATCAGCCCTCACGTTTGTAGGGAAGAGCCGAAGGTTAACTTTTGTATCCTTTAAGATGTCAGGGAGAAACTTTTGTTCTCTTGATCGTCTGGCGAAGGACCAAGTGTTGCAAAGTTTGTTGATTTGCGTCAAGGCTTAAGGGACCTGATGTGGCGTGTGAGGAGGAGGTGGTGGTAGTGGTGGTGGTGGTTAAAATGTGTTGGAAAAATTTAATTTCTCTGCCTTTCGTTCTGTTTTGTTTTTCTTCATCTTAACTTCACTTCATACTTGTTTTATTTTTCTTATCTTTCGTTCATTTTGCTTTCCTTCCATATTTTCGTATTTTCCTTATTTTGTTTTATTTTTGGCTTGCTTTCATCCTTCTCTCCTTTTTCGTTAATATTTTATTTTGCCTTCATTCCGTATCTTTTTCAAATTTTCTTTCCCTCCCCTTCTATCCTTTTATTTTTTCTTTCCATCTTTCCTTCCATCTATCTCTCCTTTCACCTTCCTTTCCTTCCACTCTCCTTTCATTTCCCCCATAAATATCCATCTCCTATCATCTTTTCCCTCTCTCCATCTCTCCCTCCATATTTACTTATCTATCTCTCCATGTACCTATCTATATATCTACCTATCTGCTTATCTATTCATCCATCTATCTATATATCTTTCTATTTACTCATCTATTGCTACATTTCTCGACAGGATAGAGATAGAAGGGGACTGATGAAGCATAGGGTGCTTTGGGAATTTGTTAATATATTCTGTCTTGGGCTGAAAACTTTGCGCCAAGAGTGTCTAGGGAGCTGGAAAGTTGTGTTAATAAAAGTTGAGGATGAACGGGAAGGCGGGAGGCGTGTGGGAGATGGTGGTGGTGGCGGCGGCAGTGGTGGTGGTAAGGAATTGAGGGAGTGAGGGGAAAAAAGAAGAAAACTAGGGTAAAAGGAGAAAAGTACTGTGTTTAGAAGTTCGTTTAGTGGTGGGAAGAGGAAGAGGAGGAGGAGGAGGAGGTGGTGGTAGGAGGGAGGGAAAGAAGAAGAATGGGAATGAGGGAAAGAGGAAACTAGAGTAAATGGGAAGGAAGTAGAGGTCGTCTGGTAGTAGGAAGAGAAAGGGGAGAAGGAGGAGGTAGCAAGAGGATGGAGGAGAAGGCAGTGGTGGGGATGAACGAAGGGAAAGGAGTGAGGGAAGAAGAAAGAAATAAACTAAGAGAAAAAAAAATAGTTAAGAAGTTTATTAAAAGTTATGTTCATGTAGAAGTAAGAGGAGGAGGAGGAGGAACACAAATGAACACAAAGAAAGAAAGAACTAACAGCAGCAGACTTGTTGATCCTCACGAGACTTTACGTTGAATATAACAAAACCAGATCCATTTATTTGTAAAAAAAAAAGAAAAACTATTCTTTTCTTAAATATCAAATGTTAAGTTATTAGTTTTTACAGAATCTTGCTTTTCTTGACTTTCGTGTGTGTTTCCTCTCAAAAAATGCTGAAAAAATGGATTAATATTTGTAGTTTAGAAATACATACTAATTTTTTCCTTTTACTTTGAATATATGCATGAATTTTGGCATTTTCCTTAACATCTGCCTTGCTTGTTAGTTAAGTTTAGAGGAGCCAGCGTACAAGAAAGCAGGGACGGAGGGAGGGAAAAAAAAACGAAGGATTGAGAAGAAAGAGGAAGGGAAAAGGGGAAAAAAGTAAGGGAAACAAAAGAAAACGAGGAATGATTAAGGAGAATGAGAGGAGGAGCAGGGAGAGAAAGAAGGATTAAGGAGAAAAGGAGGAGGAAGAAGGAAAGAAATAAGGAAGGAAGGAAAACAAAGGATATTTCTCGTGTGATTTTTACTTACCTGTACGTTGAAGTCTCCATGAATAAGATGTCTTCTCCCTCGTGTGTGTGTGTGTGTGTGTGTGTGTGTGTAGACCATTGTACTCCCCTAAGATAATATGACTCTTCCTTTCTTCCTTCTGGTAACATAACCTGAGAGAGAGAGAGAGAGAGAGAGAGAGAGAGAGAGAGAGAGAGAGAGAGAGAGAGAGAGAGAGAGAGAGAGAGAGAGAGAAACAGGACAAGTTATGAATAGTTATGAATAGTAATAAGCTGCCCTGTCTCTCCCCTCCCCCCTACCTATGAACATTACGAGGAGGGGCGCGTGAAAAACGGAGGCAAACGAGGTGTGTTTTAACATCCTTCACTGGCACAAAGGTCTGCTTCCGCCACGGCCTGAAATAATGGCAGTGAGAGAGGAAATATGGGGCCAGGGGGAGGGAAAGTATGCATATTTAATTAAAAGGAAAAATATGTATGCTTCTGTTATATTCCTAATTGAAAAGAAAAATGTACAGCTTTAACACTTCACTCGTTCCTATATCATACTTCGGTTTGTGGGAGTAGTTGGGAGAGAGAGACAGTATGCATATCTAAGTAGAATATATATAGAGAAAAAAGACCTAGATTTGTCTCATTCCTACCCTACTCTTGGCATTACGGGAGCAGATGTGGGAGAGAGACAAGCGATATGCACACTTAATAAAAAAAGAGAAAGAAAACGTAACATTTCTCTCATTTGTATCCCGCTCGTGAAATTATGGGAGCAGGTGGGAGAGACAGTATGTACTTATAATAATAATAATATAATAATAATAATAATAATAATAATAATAATAATAATAGCAATAACTACTCATCAGACATTTATATTTTTATCCCTAACTAGCCAATGTTAGTTATGCACATTTGATTAAAATAACACACACACACACACACACACACACACACACACACACACACACACACACACACACACACACACACACACACACACACACACACACACACACACAATAAATACTTCATTCATATTCCTGCCCACACTTGAATTGCCCACGTTAGTTATGGCAGCACACACGCACACACATATATACACACACACATAAAGAAAAAAATCAATAATTATATGGGTAAATTAATTTCTCAACATACCAATTAATTATTTTCTTTTGTATTTAAGGTTTTATAATTCTTTTCGCTCAACACTTAGATTTAGACATGCAACTTGGAGAGTATAAGAATAATGAGGATAAAGAAAGTGAACGAAAGATAAGAAAAAAAGGAATGAATAGAGGAGAAAGAGAAGGAGGAGGAGGAGGAGAAGAAAAAAAAAAACACCTCCTTTATTTATTTCAAAGTGGAATAATTGAAGTCTAGGATAGCGAGGGAAACAAAAAACAAGTATCTTTATTATCACAGTATAAGGAAGGACAAAGAGGAGGATTTGTAGAAGGCGCCTCTTTTTTTAACTTTTTAAGGTGCCAGTTCTAGAAGGTGAATTAAGGGAAAGGCCAGACTTAAATGAAAGTGAGGTGAAGACGTGTATCATGAGGGACAGGTGAAAGGAAGACAAGGGAGAGGATTAGTAGAAAGCCCCTATTTTTAAGTTGATTGTTTAAAGATAAGTTAGATTTCGTTAGGTTAAGTTTGATTTGTTAGGGGAAGTAAAGTGAGGGGAAGATCTACTCATAATGGATAGATGAGGGGGAAATAAGGACGAAGATCAGTAGAAAGCAACTTTAGGTCAATTTTAAGGTAGAGTTATTTAAGGTAAAGTTAGATTTGTGAGGGGAAGTGAAGGGAAACTTTATTACCACGAGGGACAGAAGGCGAGAGTGGTCTGGTGCTGATGCTGCTGCTGCTGCTGCTGCTGCTGCTAAGAGGGCAGAAAGTACTCCAAAGTAGAAGCTTTATACAAAACAACTTTATTTAGTTCATGTGATACATCAGGGTAGAGTTAAATTATAATGTCTTTTTTTAAAGCAAGCCATGTGATTTAATAGCAGTGTTTTAAAAAGTGAGCGTATAATATATTCACTTTGTTTATAACACAAGAGTTAGTACGCAGAGAGGATTTATTAGCGACTCAAAACACACACACACACACACACACACACACACACACACACACACACACACACACACACACACACACACACACACACACACACACACTAGCGGGCATGAGGGAAGTGCAGGCGTAACTTTTAGTCAACGCTGAGTGTGTGTATGTCAAAAAACAGGTAACCATAGAGAGAGAGAGAGAGAGAGAGAGAGAGAGAGAGAGAGAGAGAGAGAGAGAGAGAGAGAGAGAGAGAGAGAGAGAAGCAGTTAAAAATAAAGAGAAGCAACAGCAATATTACGACAGTACATACAAAAAAAAATAATAACAATAAGACTACAACAATAGTGAATAATTCTCGATAACTACGAAAAAAAAAAAACTGACATAGAAAATGGGAAGTGAGGGGATGCATTAATAAAGAAACATTGCGTACTTTACAAAACGCATTTGTGAGAAGGATAAGGGACAAGTTTATTTAAGTTCTGGCTGGGAAGTTAGGAGAGAGACGCTTGAGTGCTCGGGTGAAGGGAAGGAAAGCGAGGCAAAAAGGAAAGGAAGGTGAGGGAAAAGTCAAGGGTGTGTATGGAAGCATGGAACAGAGAATGGGGATAGGAGGAAGTGAAGGGAGGGAAGGTGAAGGGAGGAAGGGAAGTAAGGATGGAAGGAGGTAATGAAGGAAGGTGAATTATCGATGTGTAGGAGGGAGAGAAGGTGAAAAAAGGAAGGGAGTGAAGGAAAGTGAAGAAAATAAAGATAAAGAGAGGAGGAGGAAGTGAAGAAAGGTCTAGAGGGGAGGGATGGATGGAGGGAGGGAGGGAAAATAAAAAGGGAAGGAGAGAAAATAGAAGAGAGAAGAGTGAAAGATTGTATTGAAGGAGAGAGAACGAAGGAGTGAATGACTAAATAATGAGAAAAATGAGTGAAATATTAGAAAGAAAGGAAGGAAGGAAGGAAGGAAAGAAGGAAGATAAGAATGATGGAAGAAAATGAATACAAGTTAAAAAGGTAGGGAGAAACAGGAAGGAATAGATGGAAGAAGATAAGAATAGAGGATAAAGAAAGAATTGGAGGAGGAAATGAAAGAAGTTACGTGGAGGAAGGAGTGGAGGAAAAGAAAGGTAACTTCAGGGAATAGGGAGGAAGGAAGTTAAGAAAGGAGGAATGAGAGGGAGAAGAATCTGCAGGGAAGAGAGAAGAGGGCGTATGGAGGAAAACTTGACAAATGAGAAAAAGTCAAGAAAGAAGAGATGGAGGAAAATGTAATAAGGACAGAGTGAAGGATAAGGGGCGTGGAGGGAGGACTGGAGGGCGTGGAGGGCGTGGGGAAGAAAGCTTGACGACACAGAGATGAGAAAAACACATTTAGACACAGGTGACAACATCGCGACGCTGCGCCCACGCCCCCTGGCCCCCGCCCCGGCACACGCCCACACGCTCACACCAACGGAAGGTGAACCAGACTTAGACACACTAAAGTACTGTGCCTATAAGTAGCTACAAAGGAACACACGTGGATAAAGTACCCCGCCACCGCCTCAGTACATTGTGGCATCTAATAGTGAAGTTTGGTTGTGTTTCTTGAGTCTGGTGAGGACGCGAGTCTGGGGCACCGGGGAGCACTGGGGGACTGTGTGGTTGCTTTTGTGATGCTACGAAAATGCTGAAAGAATTATCTACTCAGTGAAAATGACCTAGAATTGGAAAGGTTTGTTGAATTGTCGTAGAACTTAATAATTTTTGTGTGTGGAGAAATAAGTAATATGTTGGTGAGTGGGTGGGCTAGTGGGTGGGTGTGTGCGGGCGTGGTGGGCGCGGGTGGGCGGGGGCCAGGCGGGCAGCGGGCGGGAAGCAGTGTCTCACATCTACACAGGTGTGAGGAGCCACCCACGACACTTAGGTTCACGATACTTAGTGGTAGTAATCCCTTAGTAGACACCTCCTGTGTGCTTTGGAAGACTGGAATAAACTGCCGGGCATTTGACTCTTTATTTAGAAATGCTTCTCTTTTTTTTTTTTATTATTATTACTGGGTTGCCTCAAAGATGGACAAGTTCAGAGCACTTTTTTGTTTGTTTATCTTCTTAAGTTATCGTGGCTCGAGTCAGTGGCGTGTTGTGTTGTCCTTCCTCTTTGTCCTGAGCAGCGAGGTGTCCTTTCAAGTCCTTCAAGTCCTTCAGGAGTCCAGGGTGCGCCTTCTTCTCGCCTTCAGGAAATAGCAACCTTTTTTTTCCCCTTGATTTGACGAAGGATTTCTGATGCCCACGAGGGGATCATTGTCTGACGCCAACACCTCTTGAGTATCCTAAGAAAATATAGAGCTGTTCTGATTATTGTCTTTGTGGACGAAACAATACGCTAGACTTTACGAGAATTTGCATCGTGTTGAGAGATTTGGCAGATAAAAACGTTGCTTCTCGGATGCGGCTTTAAACATGAACACTCTGGCATAACATCCCCGCCCTCACCTTGATAACAACAGAACAAACAGTCTTAATATCTCTGGAATAACCAACAGTAACTCAACGCACGGGTTTGCCAACATGGTCACGGTAATTTAGACAGGGAAACACGGCTGCCACAAGCGTTTGCGTCACGGGTCAGACAAGCACTGGATATCCTCGCGCGGGTCACGAACCTTCACGTTTAACCACCCATTTTCGTCACGCTTCTTGTTCACCTTCACTTTCCGCAGACGGAGGGACGTGGCTCAGCTTTTTTTCACCTGGTTGTTCGTTGTGTATAAAACTTGCAGTATAAAACACCGAGGTTCGGGAGCCCAGCCAGCGGGGAGGGGGAGGGGAGCCGCCTCAGGGAGAAATCCATCACCTTGCCCACCTTACCAGTAGAGGAGCGGCCCGAGGTACAGCGGCCGGAGGAGATACGAGGGAGAACTTTGCACTTGACTAAGCCACGTCTCTAGGCTACGTCTCGCAAGCTTCATGACTCTACCGTAGCTATGGCGTGAAAAATATACCGGAGGGAGGTGAAGGGCGTGACAGGGGGCGTGACAGGGGCGTGACAGGGGTGACAGGTGATGGTGGTGCGCCGGGCTGCTACACAAGCCGGATATAGCTGCCTTCTCCCCGTGGCTCGGCCCCCGGGAGAGAGAGAGACATGATAAGTTATGGGAGGTCTATGTACAAACACTGAAAACTATAAACAACACTTCAACTCTTGTAATATATATCTATGTTATTTTTTTTCTTGTCTTTATACACGTATTTACAGAGCAAACCTTGTGTGAGTGAGCAACAGGGCATCATGGGAGGCTGACGCTACACCTCTGCCATCTTTACACTCCTCCTCCTCCTCCTCCTCCTCCTATTTCTGCACTATTGTCTTTACATTTTTCATCTACCGTTTGTTTTTTCTTCCTCCACATTTTTCCTCCTCCTCCACCTTTTATTACTTATATTTTTCTTCGTGTAATATTATCTATTCAGTTTTTTCTTCTTCCTCCTTCTAACCATCTCCTCCTCTTCTTCCTCCTCCTCCTACTACTCCATCTTTCCTCCTCCTCCTCCTCCTCCTCTCTCTCTCCTCCTCCTCCTCCTCCTCCTCCTCCTCCTCCTCCTCCTCCTCCTCCTCCTCCTCCTCCTCCTCCTCCTCCTCCTTCTCCTCCTCCTCCTCTGTCCACACAACACGTCTGTACATTATTATCATTATTATGCTTGAGATTTATATTGTTCTGAGAAACTAGACAAAGCTAGAAAATTAACGAAAAGGAAAGCATTATTTTGTGTACATGAGCGTTTTAGAAAACCTCTAGGCACGCACGCACACACGCACACACGCACATGCACGCACACGCACGCAGGAACTCGACGGTGGAAAATGATTAAACAACATGACAGAAATTGAGATAGACAGGAGGCAACAACTGGAGCAACAACTACAACAACAACAACTGCGCCGTAGAGGATCATTCGCGTCTGCTTAAAATGTAAAATAGATCAATCATTTATATACTTTTTTTTTCTTCTCATTTTCATAGTTTTTTTTTTTTCTACATTTGTACCCTCTTCAAATTCACCGCCCTTGACATACATTCACACGCTCGTGGCCTCGCTGTGTGCTGGGGTCAGGTGTAGACAAGTGATTAGTAACTACATAGGTTTGCAAGATGTCTCGAATGCCTACAAAAATAGTACTTGCTTTAATGGGATCAGGGGAGAGGGACGTGTGCTGTTACTGGAGTGTTGGTGATGGGAGTGGCTTGTATTCTTAAACGCCTTGTTCTCTCGTTTTCAAAGGGCACGTGGGGTGATTACTAAGATTCTGTTTTCCCTATTGGTGGTGTTGGGTCACTGTTAAACTATTACTAGAGTCATGGACACACTTTTGAATAACTCAAACTACAACCTATTGAAAGTAATTGAGAGGGTCACGATTTTAACTATCATTAATGTTACTAGATTCCAGAATAACTCAAAATCTGTTTAAAACTGAGAGGGTCACTGTTAGACTATCAGTAGTCACAAAAGTACTCCTGAACACCTTCCACTGGGTCCTGTTGAGAGTAGCTGAGAGCAGATGAGGAAACGTTTAAGAATACTCGCCAGTGTGTGGTGTTACTGAATTACCGTGTAGCGGATCACCAAACTGACTGACTGGTTACCGTGATAGCGGGTCACCACACTGCCTGTCTGACTAGTGAGTTAGGTTAGGCTTTGTGAACCAGCCGCCTCCTCAGAGGAGCTGCCAGGGCAAGTGAGGACTCAGGGAGGGGACTTAGCCGCCCCTTTCCCCGCCGCGGCTCAGAACGCGTGGCGCCTCGGCGGGTCTCGTCCCCCTCACACAGCTAGAGAAGCAGCAGCAGCAGTAGTAGCGCAGCGGCAGCAGTAGTATCAGCAGTAGCAACAGCAGCGGGGCAGTAGGGGGCGGAGGCAGGGACGCAGCAGGCGCCCCTCAGCCTCTACGGGGAACGGGAAGCGGCTGCGGCGAGGCGAGGGTGACCACCGCCAGGCCGACATTGTACTGAAGGGAGTGTTGCCGAGCCGCGGCAGCCTCCCCCGGCAGCTCCTGACGGCGGCGCTGCTGGTGACTGTGTGTATGTGTGTGTGTGTGTGTGTGTGTGTGTGTGTGTGTGTGTGTGTGTGTGTGTGTGTGTAGGGAAGCCGAGGAGGAGATGGCGGGCGTCGGAGTAAACAAAGGAGGACATGGACTATTTACTCCCTGTATTTCAGAACCAGCTATGTATGTATGTATGTATTAATGAATTACCGTTACTCGAAGCGTCTCATGCTTTTTGGAATATTATACGCTACTCTCCTGCGAGGGAAAAAACTGTAACACAAGAGAGAGAGAGAGAGAGAGAGAGAGAGAGAGAGAGAGAGAGAGAGAGAGAGAGAGAGAGAGAGAGAGAGAGAGAGAGAGAGAGAGAATATCGTCACCTTAAACGACTCACCTGAACTTAAGATTAGCGCCTCGATACCAAGAGATGCAAGGGAAGGAAGAAGAGAAGAAGAGGAAGAGGAAGAAGAAGCCTTGCAGACACGCACACACCTCGCCCCTCTCAGGCCAAGATGGCGGCGCTGGCGGCTTAAACAAGTGAACCACATCATCTACGTAACATACAAAAATAAATGCTGAACGTAAACTCTAGCAGCTAATATGTTTTGTTCGAGATTTTGAGCATTATATTTCCCCTTTACTCCACTTGTCGGCGCGCACTCCAGCCTGCGCCGCGCCTGCCGTCACGCGCGGCCAGACACACACCGGCACACGCGCGTAACGTTCACGCCAACACGTTCACCTGCATTGGACACCTGTGACAACAATTAACACTTCGCTAGTCTTGTATCGCGGGCACCACACGCCGCGCGCATCGGAACCCTCCAAACTTGTCTGTCTTAAATGCAGACCAAGTGACTGTTGAGTGTTGCTAAGACTGTCTATGTATTCCTTTACGTCTTGGTTCAAGTGTTTATCATTTTTTTAAATTATTTTCTCCCCACGAGTTTGTTGTACTTAATGAACCATCACCGACACAATGATCGCTCAAGCACCACACATCATAACCATCATCATCATCATCATTCACGAAACGTCTTCACGAAACTGCCTGTCAGAAACGTCTTCCCGGATGGCGGTACAAAAAACAACGCTGATACAAGAACTACAACAGCTAGCCATTATTCCTCTGGGCCCATGATGTCCTTGCGCCGCTGAGCCACCTTGGACAGCTGGATGTCGATAGGTAGGGTAGTGTCGTAGAGGGAGGGCGCCCGGAAGATAATGCCACAGGTCCCCAGAACGCACGCCACCATGAAGATCCACAGGAAGAGGCGATCCAGCACCATAGCCACGTACCGCCAGTCGTCCTCGATCTGCGGGAGGAGGAGGAGGGGAGCCGCTGTAGCTTTAGTCAAAGAGATGAAGAGTATAAGATAGCGAGCGACTCAAGGGTAAAGGAAGACTGATATAAAGAGGAACGACCTGTAGACTAAAAAAAAACTGTGGAAATAACAGGATAAGAAAACAGCAGACGACTTATTGACTGGGAAATAGGAAATGAAAAGAAAGTTAAGAGATTGAGAAGAGATAGACTGACGGAAAGAGGAAATATCAGTGGAAAACGTAACATAAGTAAGACAACTGGCGAATCTTACCGGAGAAAATAAAAGGGAGATTGAGAGATTGAGGAAGAAATAGATTGACAGGAGAGGAGGGAAGAAGTGAGAGGAAGATTTGAGTGAGCAGGAGACGAACGGGATGCAGCTGATGGGAGACAAGTGTTGGAGGAAATTGACAGGAGGAAGAGGAAGAGGAGGAGATAAAGAAGGACGACATTAAGAGGAAAATGAAGAAAAATAAAGAAGACGTAAGGAATGATGGAAGAACAGGCGACATAGTGAAAGAATGGGCGATGAAGAGACTGGAATGAATTAGGAGGAAAAGAGGTGCAAATAAGAGACGATATTAAGAGAAAAAAATGAAGGAAAATAGAAACAAGACAAAGAAATGATAGAAGAACAGGCGATATAAGTAGTGAAAGAGTAGATGAAAAAAAATGAAACGGATCTGGGGGTGAATGGAATGCGTGGGGTGAATAACCATGAAACAATCTCGAGGTACATTATTTGAGTCGCAGTAGGCCTAAGGTACCAGGTAATAGGCTGTTTGGAGGCCTAGGAGCTGATTTTACCTTTTGTGAGACGAAAATTGGGAAGCTAGACGTGATGGGAAGGTCGATAATCTTGTTATTATAGATTGGTTTGTGGTAATTTTGGTAGTGGTAATTGTAGTAGTAGTTGTAATACTTGTTGTTGTCGTTGTTGGTGATATTGTTTAGTTATAGCGTTTAATAATGTATGAGTTTAATGAAAGGACAGTTATATAGTAGTAGTAGTAGTAGTAGTAGTAGTAGTAGTAGTAGTAGTAGTAATAGTAGTAGTGAGGCGCTAACATGTATGGCTCCGTTTTCTTTGAAGTCCCAAAATAGGCCATGGTCTGAAGGGAAGCTTGGAGGAAGATGTAATACACTTATTTATATACAAACGAGCAAAGTTTCCGACGATGGGCGAGAGAGAGAGAGAGAGGAGAGAGAGAGAGAGAGAGAGAGAGAGAGAGAGAGGGAGAGGGAGACAGACATCCACACACACACACACACACACACACACACACACACACACACACACAAGGCACTGGAGGTCAGCAAAAAAATAGCCAGACACAGGCCCTATTACAGACCCGGGGGAAATCTGGCCCCTCTCTCCTTCCCCAGTGCCTCAGCTGTTCCCCCGGGGCAGGACAGAGGGCGAGGGGAGGCGGGGACACGTACCTCATATTGCATTCCCTCACTCCCCTTTGGTTGCCTTCCCTTCACTCTACTTGTCCCTGCTTGCGATTGAATGTGTGTGTTTTTTGGTGCTGTATGGCGGGTGTGTGTGTTTGGGTGTGTGTGGGCGCCTTATGACTCTGTTGTTCTTGTTAATTCACTTTTTTCCCCGTTTTTTTTTTTTTTTTTTTTTTGTGACGTGAAATTAGTCTTTTTCTTTTTTCCCTCACTTTTTTTTATTTTTTCACATTGGTTTGTCGTCTTGATGTGTATTAGTGTTAAATTTAATGTGCTGTTTCCCGTATGGTTTAATGTAGGTTGGGTATTTCTTGAAGTGTTTTGATTTCACTCCCTCACTAAAATTGTTGTGTAAGATTGTGGTGTGGCGTGGTGTATTATGGGTAATTCTGTGATATAACATTGTATTTATAGTGTCGTATTGTGTATTTACATATAGTGACGCCTGGACGTGTGCCTGTGGTTGTATAATTTGTGTTGACTTTCTCTTGTACTTTTCCCCCTTTTCTTTTTTTCCCTCCCCTACACATGTGCACCCCGCTGTTTGCTTTTCATTAGCGTCACTGAGCTGTCACGCATCACTCTTACTAAACAGGGAATCAAACAGCGTACATTTTACAGTAAGCGACAAACACACACACATACACACAGGCACAGAACCATATAGAGGCAGAAACACGTAGCAGTAGCAGTTCAGGTGTGGCACAGGTGTGGAAGGAGGGTAGGGAGGGAGGGAAGGCAGGCAGGTGTGGAATATTCATCAAACATAAGACGTAGGAATCGGTCAGGTGGAATAAGAGATGCGTTGCCTGCATTGTGGAGCGTCAGGAGGCAGACTGATAGGGCGATTTGTCTTATTAGGTACGATATTGAGAGAGAGAGAGAGAGAGAGAGAGAGAGAGAGAGAGAGAGAGAGAGAGAGAGAGAGAGAGAGAGAGAGAGAGAGAGAGAGAGAGAGAGAGAGTCGTACCTCTGAGAAGGAGTCCACGTTTCTCATGTGCTGCGCTATGTACTCAATACTCCTGTGGGTGCGGTGGTCGTTGTAGGGCCGCGGGGTCGTCCAGCTCCTGCACGAAGGCGGCCTCTGGGGGCGTGCACCTGGGCGTGGCACTCAGGGGCGGGCAGCGGCAGGTGGTCGTCCCCGTACCTGTCTCGGTCGTAGGGCGACGGCGGGATGGCCGGGATGTCGTACGGGTGGTCATCGAAGGGGAACTTGTCAAACCCGTCGCTGGAGGGCGTGAAGGACGTGTCGCCCGCCCGCCGTCACCTCGTCGGGGCCCTCGTCCTCCTTGCTGGGCCGCTCCACCCACAGGAACTTGGGCAGGAGGTCAATGAACACCTTGCGCACCCAGGGAGCCATTTTGTGCGTGGAGGGGGGACCGGAAGTTGACGTTGAGCACTCCGATGGTGACCATGACGGAGAGCGTGACGAGGATCATGGTGAAGAGCAGGTACTTCCCCAGCAGCGGCACGGGCGAGGGAGGTGGGGGGGATAATCTCCGCCAGCAGGAGGAAGAACACGGTGAGGGAGAGCAGGATGGAGATACAGAGGGGACACCTTCTCCCCGGAGTCTGATGGCAGGTAGAAGACCAGCACGGAGAGGAAGGAAATGCCCACACAGGGGATGATGAGGTTCACTGTGTAGAAGAGCGTTCTTGCGCCTCATGGTGATGTTGAAATAGATGTCAGGGTAGGGCTCTTGACAGCACGGGTAGAAGCGCTCGTTCCTGAGGGCGGGCACCTTCAGGATGTCCCACTCCACGGAGATGTAGTAGTCATTAAGGTCGATGCCAGGGGTCCACCAGGTTGCTGCCCCGCTGCTGGTTGGAGGTGCTGCAGATCCACCTGTAGGGGAAGGCAGCCACGTTAATACTGTGTGTGTGTGTGTGTGTGTGTATGTGGACGTTAGGGGGGAGCTAAGAGGATAGATAGAGGAAGCTGTACTTAGAGAGAGAGAGAGAGAGAGAGAGAGAGAGAGAGAGAGAGAGAGAGAGAGAGAGAGAGAGACGAGAGAGAGAGAGAGAGAGAGAGAGAGAGAGAGAGACTTGACCTAATAGGGTGGAACTTTACACGAATTCGGGAAGGGAAAATACGAGAGGATATTGAGAGAATTGGGGGTTGGGGAAAAATGAGATGGAGCTGGAGGGAAGAAAAGACGAAAGGAAAGAAAGGAAAGGAGGAATAGGAAGAGAATGATATATTGAGAGAGCTGAAGGTAAGAAGGAAGAAGAGATGGTTAGATGGACGAATATGAGGAAAAGAAAGGGAAAAAAGGGAAAATAGAAGGAAAGGAAAAGAAAAACAGGAAAAAGAATGAGGACGGAAGAGAAAACAGTTGAAATGGAGGAAAGGAAGGGAAGGAAAAGAAGAAAAGGACAGGAAAACAAGGGAAAAATATTGAGAGAGAGCTGGAGGGAAAGAAAGGATGAGGAAAGGAGAAGGAAAGTAAAAAAGAAAACAGAGGAAAGACAGAAGTGGTGAGGATGGAAGAAAGTGAGGGAAAGCAAGGGAAAATGGAGCATGAGGAAAAAAAAAGAAACATCCCCACGAAACAAGAGATAAAAGAGAGATAAAAAGACAGTGGCAGAGTAACATTAGTTTTCTCAAGTCCTCCCAATCACTCCATTTTCCTTATCTCTCCTTTTTTCCCCCCTCCCTACTTCATCGCCTCTCCTATTTTTTCCCCCTCCGCCCGTAGAGGAAAATGAGAAAAGTTTCCTAATTTTCCATAGTAAGGCGTAACGTGATCTGAAGTATACAAATCGTTTTCTTTAGTTCATGGGTGACTCCTGAATTATTGGTGATGTTTCCAGTATGATTATTTTAATGGTATTTTTAGTTAGTTATGCTTAATAGCTGCTGTGAAATTAAGTCGCAGAGAGAGAGAGAGAGAGAGAGAGAGAGAGAGAGAGATAGAGAGAGAGAGAGAGAGAGAGAGAGAGAGAGAGAGGCGTGGGTAGTGATGAGGGAGAGAATGAGGAGGAAAGGAGAGAGAGAATAGAGATATAGAGGAGAGGCGGAAGATTGGATGACGAGAGAGATAATAGAGGAGGAAAAAACGAGAGAAGATGGAGGAATGGAGAGAAGGAGGGAAGATGAGAGGATGGAGGGAAGTGGAAGAGAGCAAAAATGTTAGGAAAAAAAAAAATAATAGAGATTGAAGTGACAAGTTGAGGGAATGAATTTTATCATCATTCACATTTAAAAAGTTATAAGAACTTAAGAAATAAAAAAAATTGATTACATGTAGTTAGAAGATACAATAAGAGAAGAGAAGAAGGTTAGAATAAACTAAGTAATAAACCCTAAAACAAAGAAAAGAGAGAAGAAGGAAAAAAGGATGACAAGGAAAGAGATGAGAAGCAGAAGAAGAAAAGAGTAAGAAGGAAAGAGATGAAAAGTAGGAGAAAAAAGGAATAGGGGTGAACAGAAGGATTAACAAGGAAAGGGATGAAAGGAAGGAAAACAAGGGAGAAAAAGAAGAGACTGAGCATCACGTAGGAGAGTGGAAAGGGAGCTTTGTCACACGTGGCGTCGTCTTGTCCTGAACACTGTCATTGAACGAAAACACAAAGAGCGTGGAAAGAGACCCATTTTCCTGACAATGCTGGGAGGAAGAGGGGGAGGGGAAGGAGGGAGAGAGACAGGAGGAGGAGAAACAGAGGCAGGGGGAGGAGTAGGGGAGGTTACTAGATTCTTGAAAGGGAGAGTAATCTATTGAAAATGTTCCCCTCTCTCCCTCCTCTCCCTATGTCTCCCTTCTCCTTTCTCCCTTCTTCCTCTTCCACCTTGATTTTCTTGTTGGGTGAAGAAAACGAAGGAGGGGAGGTGGGCTTGCATCAGATAGCCATCCTGGAGATATGTGTGTGTGTGTGTGTGTGTGTGTGTGTGTGTGTGTGTGTGTGTGTGTGTGTGTGACCCGGGCATTCACCAACTCTAGCTAGCGGAAACATGTCGGAAATTAAGGGCTGTTATCTAACCCCTCCTTCTGTTGTGTGTGTCTGTGTGTATGAGAGAGAGAGAGAGAGAGAGAGAGAGAGAGAGAGAGAGGGAGAGGGAGGAGGGAGAGGGGGAGGAGGTGGGCGCTTCCTATAATGGGGGTAAGTATACCTGCAGCATCTTCATTTATCTTCGTCAGGTGTTAGTGGTGGTGGTGGTGGTGGTGGTGGTGGTGTCATACTCTCATACGCACAGATAGAAGGAAATTAATTGCATCCTATGTTTACTCAGCTTAGGCCTACTCAGTCCTCTCCTCCCTGGTGCGTGGCAGGTTTGTTTAAGATTACACATGTGCATATATATGACAGCACGTGTGTGTATGTTTGTGCTGTGTGTCTTGGTGGTGATTGGCTGGTTTGGTTTTGTTGTTTTGGTGTTGTTTTGTTCAGTTTTCTTTGTTATCAGTTTCTTTTACAGTTTAATCTTACCATTTTTCATATACGTTTTTTGTTATTGTTGGTCTGTTTTCATTATATATTTATCATCTTGTCATTATCTGTCATCCTGTTATCTTTGAGGTTCGTTGTCATTCATTATACTTTTTTTTTCATATTATTCTCCATCATAGTTATATAAGCTTTGTGACCAGCCTTCATCATACTGTTATCATGTTTCTTTCCTCAAACATGGTTTTGTTATCACCATCGTTCATTAAAGCACCTTCATCCTCTTACAGCTTTCTTTGCTTTTACTGTCTTTCAATTTTGCTATCATCCTTCAATATCCTACAATTATCTCGTTACCATTCTTCACCATACTCTTATCTTTCGTCTTTGTCACCATCTTTCATTATACAGTAAAGTCACCATTTAATTATACACACATATCACCATCCCTTTTATCCATCTTTACGTCGTCACTCGTTGAAACATACCTGTATCTCTTTCCTTTATTTTATTTTAGACGCTTCCTCACTCCATCCTTTCTCTCTTTACTGGAGCTACAATGAATAGTAAATGTGCTCTCTTCCAGCCCCTTTAAACGTGTTATTCTTAGCTCTCACTCGGCGTAGCGTGTATTAATTCTCTCACCGAGTCCTCTTATAAATATCGTGTTAGTATCGTAAAGTTCTTGTTCTTTTGCTGATTTGTTTTACATTTAACATTAATTTTGTTGAGTTACTGATAATTCCTCTGATGATTTTTATAACTCCTTTTAATATTGTTAATTTACTTCTTCGTATTGTAATTGTGGTATTAATGTCAAATTCTGTCTGCGTAAGCTATTGTTTGCTTTACCACTACTCAGCAACACACCAGCCACGTGCAACACTACAACACCACTGTGACGTCTACACTACATTACCCGTATTTCTCCTGTTGATATGGTAGAAATCTTGTTGAATTGTCGCTAGAACTATAGACACCCTTGAAAACCCGTATAATTTTACCTAAAGATTTCTTAAAGTAGTGATGTGCTGTTTCTCTAGTTAATGTGGCAGAAACCTTGTTGAATTGTCACTAGAACTATAAAGACACCTTGAAAACACGTACCTGAAGATTTTTTTTAAAGCAGCGGAGGTGTGATGAAGTGTTTCAGACAGAGTACGCTCTTAAAACACCAACACTCATAAGTAACACACACACACACACACACACACACTCACCATGTACCCGTCATAAGTCCAGGAACCAAATTTCATGAAGCACGTCTGTTGATCGAAGGGAAAGAATTCAACATCGATCTCACACGAGGACTTATAGATGGCGGGGGGCTTCCAGGTGACCCGCCCGTCGTAGTGCAGCACGGCCTTGGTCATGATGGTCACCTCGTAGTTACCGTCAGCACTGCAGGGAGAGAGAGAGAGAGAGAGGTGGTCACTGAATAGAATGAAGGAAACTGAATCTGTATCTTGGTGAAGCTTAGTTAGGTTAGGTTTGGTTAGGTATTATAGAAAGGGAAGGGGAGAAAGAAGTACATTAGGTTAGGTTAAGTTTGGTTAGGTGTTTAGGAGGAAGAGATAGTTTGTTATAGAAGATAAGGTTCTTGGGCGTTTACATATTGTGAAAGAGAACGAGAGAGAGAATTAGTCTGTTTTAGAAGAGGAAGAAAGGTTAGGTTACGTGTTGTGGAAAGGAAAGTAAGGTTATTATAGAAGGGAGAGAGAGAGGTGGTCAGGTACTGAAGAGGAAGAAGAAAAGTAAATGCCTCTTGGTGGAGAAGCTTAGGTTAGGTTAGGTTAGATATTGATAGAATAAGAACGGTTAGGTTTTCATTTATGTATATGTGGAAGGAGACGACAAAGGTGATCAATTATGGAAGAGGAAGAAGATAGATCCGTTTACCTCGAGGTGGAAAGTATAGTGTTGATGGGAAGGGAACAGTGAGACTTTCAAGTGTTCAAATCTTAAAGAAGGGAACGAGAGAAAGATGATCAGTTATGGAGAAGGTAGAAGGAAGATGAATTTGTATCGTGGCACAAACGGAAAAGCAGAGAAGGTACAAGTCTCATTGAAGTGAAAGAGGGAGGTGGAAAAGGCTGGCAATGTAGAGCAGGCCCGATCAGGTGAAGGGGGAAAAGGAGGCGGACGTTACGTGAAAAATTGGTGAGGAGGCAAGTAGTTAAATTTTGTATTGGGGACGATCAGGTGGTCAGGGAAGGAGGGAGGCTGACGGGTAAGTCCTGAGGGAAAGACCCATATGTTACGGGGAAGATAGGGATCGGCAGCGAGGAGAGGAAGATAAGGTCGTGTTTTAGAGGGAAAGAGGGCCAGTTAGGGTCGAGAAGGCAAGGAAAGACTGAACATATTTCGAGAGAGAGAGAAAGAGGGAGAAAGAAGGCTGGAACGCGTCGATAAGGATAGGCAGTATTTTGGTCAAGGCAATGAGGAGAACGTAATGCAAGGGATGCAAGAACTGTCATGACTTCCTAGGTAAGACCACAGGTGAGACCACAGGTGAGACCACAGGTGACGCCACAGGTAGGACACGTATCGGGGTATTGAGTGGCAAGTGAGGGGACTGCCTTGAGGTATTGGCAGGCGAGTGGGCGGTTAAGGTCCTAGTGGGGGACGTGTATGGCTGGCGATGGCGGTATTGGCAGCAGAGACCCTGGTGGTAAATTAAGCACGTATTGGTTTGGTAGATGACAGGTGTGGTGTGTTACGCAGGTGTGGGAATCGAACTATGAGTCCTTCAAAAATAAGTGATCTGTAACTTGTTTAATTAAAGGTGTAGCATTGAAGTGTATGACAGGTGTGTGTGTTACAAAGGTGTGGAAATCAAACTTTAGGGACTTAGAGGGTAGACAGGATAAAATACGGTAAAAATAGATAACGAGCCATTTTTTTTGCCATTAATACGAATACCTGCTTAATTAAGGTGTTGGTAAGGTAAATGACAGGTGCGGTGTGTTGCGAAGGTGAGGGAATCAAACGTTATGGTCTGTGAGGATAGATAGAGTAGAAATTGATGAATATTCAATGGTAAACGAGAATATACAAAAGATGCTAAGGAATAACGAGAGAGAGAGAGAGA
>NC_087188.1:12098734-12108734 GCF_035594125.1 Scylla paramamosain
TGTTGACGGTGTAATGCTTTTTTGATTATATTTTGTTTAGGCCTAAATCGGAATATTTTTTTTGGGTGCGGGAGGTCTTGTAATGTTGCTTTATTTTCGCTTTTTCTTGTATCTAAGCCTAAATCAGGGCCACGAATTTTTAGTAGGTTTTTAATGCTGGTTTTTTTTTCTATATTTTATTTGAATTTTGTGTCAGATTAATTTCATGGAAGGCACCGCAGAAGATAATTGGTCAACTATTTTTGTTTTTTTTCCGTGTACTTTCGTTTTTGGGAAGCGGCGATGTGAGTTGCTTTTCTTTCTTTTTCTTTCATTCATTCATTCATATTTTTCTAATTTGTTTTTTCTCGTCCTTTTTTTTTATCGCAGTTTCTTTTATTATTGAACATTCATCCCTTTTTTTCTTCATTCTGTTTCTTTTTTCTTTCCGTGTTCTTCATTTCTCTTTCGTCTTCCTATTTTCAACCAAGCAACACTAAAAACAGCCTTATATTATACCTATATAATAAAAAAAATACACAAATATATAACTCTCCCTCGATATCTCTTGACGTGCGTGTGTCCATGATTGTCTTTGAGTGTCCGTGAGTGTGTTTAAATGTCCGTAGTGCTGGTGAGTGTCCGTGCTTCCTGCCGTGGCCTCGGGAACCAGTAAAGGCAAGCAGAATATATAAGTTTATTTTTCAGGACAGCTGCAGGCGAGCCCCACCATAACTTTGCTTCCTCCTCCTCTTCCTCTTCCTCCTCTTCCCCCTTAGGACACCCGGCTCTGATGGTCAACTTTGTCTGCGACCTTGAGGGTAACTGTGTGTGTGTGTGTGTGTGTGTGTGTGTGTGTGTGTGTGTGTGTGTGTGTGTGTGTTGCATGGTACGATTTTTGACTTTTCGCTTTAATATTTCCAGCACACACACACACACACACACACACACACACACACACACACACACACACACACACACACACACACACACACACACACACAGAGGCACAGGCAGTCTGAATAATTTTTTCGGTTTGATCTTTTGCCGGAATATATTTTTTTTTCATGGATAATTTTTTATTTTACATTTAGCGGCAATGGACATGAATAATTTGTGTATTGAGCCGCCAAGTGCAGTCATCACGGCTGAGTGGCTTGATAAGTGGTTGGCTAAGTGGCCAGTCTATCTGTTTATGCCCCGCGGAAACTGAAAACGTGCGTATCTGGTTACTTGTTTTTTTTTAATGTTTAGGTCAATGAGTCACGGAGTTGTTTAACCCTTTGGCTTCTATTTCAGTACATCTTTCGTTAATTACTAATTACTGCTGGACATTTTTTACCTGTTACATAGCCACCTACAATCTTTAAACTCAATAGAAACGTCAAATTCTTTCCTTTCTTTCTTCCTTTCACACACACACACACACACACACACACACACACACACACACACACACACACACACACACACACACACACACACACACACACACACACACACACACACACACACACACACACGCACGCAAGCTTCAGGGAGTATTGAGTGCAGGGCTTACTCTCACCTGTCCGCCGCCACTCCAGTAATCCAAGTAAGCTGAGGTGTTGCCGCTTCACACTTTCCAAAACCCAGGTAACCGTGACGAGGAGAAAAACTGGTCTTTATATTTTTGTAGTCATGCTTCTCACCTTTTCTTTTTTTTTTGTGTGTGTATTTTTATCTTTGTATTGATTTTTGTTTTAGTTTCCTGTGTTTTGTTCTGTTTTTGTCTCTCTTTTTAATGTGTGTTTGTGTGTTTGTTTGTTTGTTTGTGTGATTTTATTTTCTTATACTTCTTTTTATTTTTTTTGTTTTTATTTCCTTTTGTTGGTTTATTTATTCTTTTTATCTATTTCTTTTTATTTCTTATTGTTTTGTGGCGTTATGTTATTTGTTCTGTCTTCCTTTTTTACTTTTCTATTTGTTTTCCTTTGTTATAAAATCTTTCTTCTTTTTTCCCTCTTATTCCGTTTTTTCCTTTTTTCCTCTCATCTTTTTGTTCTTTTTTATTAATTTCTTTATTCATTCATTCTTTTCCTTTCTTATATCTTCCTTTATCCTCCATTCTTTCTGTCTTTTCACCATTCCTTATTTTTCTCCTTTTTTCTCTCATCTTTTCGTTCTTTTCTTTCATTAATTTCTCTATCCCTTCATTCTTTTTCTTTCTTACATCTTCCTTTATTCATTCACTCCTTCCATCCTTTCACCCTTCCTTACTTTTCCCGACACACTCCTTCATTCCTCCTTCCTTCCTTCCTTACTTCCTTTCCTCTCCCTCCCTCCTTTCCTTAGGCTAAACAATGTTGCTGAAATAAAAGAAAAAAAAAACAAAGAAAAAAGAAAAATACATCGCTATGAAAACGGTGGATAGCGAAAATGGAAAAAAAAACTGCAGTGAAGCGGAAAAGCATTTAAAAAATTCTGAATGTCCAATGTAAGAGAGAGAGAGAGAGAAAGAGAGAGAGAGAGAGAGAGAGAGAGAGAGAGAGAGAGAGAGAGAGAGAGAGAGAGAGAGAGAGAGAGAGAGAGAGAGGAAAAAATGGTTGATCTTTTTTTTTCTTTCTTTTGTTGGAATTTCATGTTGACGTTTTAGCGGTTGTTCTTATGCATGTTTGTTGAGAGAGAGAGAGAGAGAGAGAGAGAGAGAGAGAGAGAGAGAGAGAGAGAGAGAGAGAGAGAGAGAGAGAGAGAGAGAGAGAGAGAGAGAGAGAGAGAGAGAGAGAAAGGGCTGGTTCCTAAATGTATTGGAACCATATCTTTTGTCTTATCGCTGCACTGTGTATGTGTGTGTGTGTGTGTGTGTGTGTGTGTGTGTGTGTGTGTGTGTGTGTGTGTAAAAACTTTGTCTGAACTTCTAAACCTATACATCTCCACGTATGCATGAGAGAGAGAGAGAGAGAGAGAGAGAGAGAGAGAGAGAGAGAGAGAGAGAGAGAGAGAGAGAGAGAGAGAGAGAGAGAGAGACCTAGAACACACCAACATCTTGAAAAATAGAACCACAAATCCTTTTCAACGTCCTAATTGCTTGCTGGGAACAGGTAAGCTAGGAGGGGACAGGTATGCAGACCTTTGCCCTTCTCTCCTCCACCAGATTGCTAAGGCCACTCTGCATTATTTTCCGGGCCAGTGAAGGTCAGAATACCGGGGGCGGGTTGAGGGCTGTTGAGAAGAGAGTTCAGATTTATATTAAGGGAGAGAAGGGCCGGAAGTAAAGAGGTGAATATTGAAATGGTGAATGGGGTCTGAAAAATAGATGTTTTTTTTTTTTTTTGACGGTGTGTTCGTGTGTTTGTGTTTGGCTTTGTTATGTTGACTTTATTGATTTTGTTTATTATTTGAAGTTTTGTTTTGTTGTATCGTTTTTTTTTCTATAGTTTGTGTTTATTTTTGTTTTGTTTATTGTTTTTTTATTATTCACTTGTTTTTTTAATAATTTGTGGTATTTTTTCAGTTTTTTAATGTTGAATTCTGATTATTTCAAGTGTTTATTTATTTTTTTTATATAGATATAGTGCTTTTTATATATACTGGCGTTCTGATGGGGCTACTTTACTTACTGATAACGTTTGTTTGAAAGTTCTTTTTTTTTTTTTAATATTTTTACTCAGCAATCTCTAATTCTTTAATGTTTCAGAAACTATTGACTTCTTAATCTTTTCTGTCTTATAATGCCATTTTCTGTCTGTTGTATATGTTTTGTTTGTTTTTTCCTTATTTTTTATTTAATTATTTTTTTTTTTGCTAGCTGATTGTATTTTTATATGTATATTTTATTTTTTTTCCTTCCGAACCATTATTATTTTTAGAGTTCACTGTTCTCGTTTTTCTAACTATTTTTCCTTGTCTTTTTTCATACACAATACTGTTTTACTGTTTTTTTTTATTCGCTTCTATCGTTATTTTTTTAGGTCACTTGTAAAGATGTGTATATTTTTTTCATTCATGTTTTTAACTATATATCTTTGGAGAGGGAGAGACACAACTTTGTAAAGGCACTAACACTTTTTCTCAGTATCCATTTTACAATCACCAAATATTTTAAGCAACATTTCTTTACATTTTTTTTATTTTATTTTAGCGGACAATTTTTTTTTTTTCATTATTTTATGAACGATGTCGTGTAAGGGTACTACGTAATACTCTGTTATTCACCCTTCGTTCATTTACTAAGGGGGAAGGGGAAGGGAGCGAAAGCATTTTTTTTATATAACTGTGTATTATTAATTTACATATTTTTCATTATTTTTAGGGCCATTTTGGATCAAAGTTGTGATAATCTTTATATTCATCATTATTCATCCATCGTTCATTCACTGAGGGGATAAGAGGAGCATTTTCCATATTTTTAAAAATTTATTCACTTATTTTCTCTCTATTTTCACAGTAATCTCGTTTAAAGATTCTGATATTCTTTATATTTTTCATTATTCACCCCTCGTTCATTCACCGAGAGAAGGAAGGGAGTGTAGATCAATCTTCAACAAAGCTTTATTTATTTACTTTCATTTTTTTCATTTTCATTTATTTTTCAGGGTAATCTCTTGTAAAGGTACCAATATTATTCATTACTCACCTTTCGTTCATTCAATGAGAGAAGGAGTGGGAGGGGAGGAAGGTTCAGTGAGTTATGAAGGAATGAGCGTGAATGTGGTGCCAATTTGAAAGATTTATTGGTGGAAAGTATCTTACGGACGCGGTGCTCTTGTCGGGAACCAATTAATTCATGAGGTGACAGTGAATAATGAATGAACTCAGCCAGGACTTGGTGGGAAAGTGAAGGAGTGACTGGAGTCCTCATAACTTCTGCAGTTCCTCCTTCCCTCTTTCGTTTTCTTTCATTCTCCTTTTTACCCCGTTTTCTTTGTTTCCTGTTTTCTTTCTTCGTATCTTGTTTTGTTATTATTGTTATGTTTAAGAATCTCTTTGCTTTTTTTTTCTCTTTCTCTTCCTAATCATCCTCTGCTGTATTTCTCTATTTTTCTCAACTTCACTTTTCGTAATTTATTTTGTCTATCCTCGTTTCTTCGTTCATTTTTATTTACTTTCATCTCTCATTTTTCTTCCCTCTGCTAAGAATTCTCACCTCTGGCCTTCAGCCTCTTCCTCCTCCTCCTCCTCCTCCTCCTCCTCCTCCTCCTCATTATTCTCCAACTTTCCAGGGTCCTTTCTCACTCTTTAATCCTAATTTTCGCCATCTTCTCTCCCACCTCTCCCTCTCTCCCTCATCTTTCATTCTCCCTTTTTAACCTCTGACTCCAAAACTGCCCCCATCCCGCCACTTCTCCCTCTCCTACTCCCATTCCTCTTCTGCATCTCCTCCTCTTTCTCCTCCTCCCAGATATCTCTTTGAGGTTCAACGCAGCCTAGGGTCCCTCCCACAGGCTCTCTCGCTAGGTCTTGTCAAGGTTACCGGTGTGGAAGCAAAGACGAGCTGGAGGTCACGGCTTCTCTCTTCCCGAGGTCACTCAAGGCAAGGTTCCCACAATTTTTTGTTTTTGTTTTACCGCTACGTTTCTGCAAAAGTTTTTTTTTTTTTTCTCTCTCTCTCTCTCTCTCTCTCTCTCTCTCTCTCTCTCTCTCTCTCTCTCTCTCTCTCTCTCTCTCTCTCTCTCTCTCTCTCTCTCTCTCTCTCTCTCTCTCTCTCTCTCTCTCTCTCATAGTTTTCCGCCCCTGGGAAGTAATAAGGCAAAAAGTGTCAGAGTTTTGCATACTGCGTGGCTGCGGAAAAAAAAAATTACTGGAATGTATTTTTTTAAACTTTTCCCATTTTCTATTTTCCTCGTTTTGGAAGAGGAATTAAAGATGCGGTTTAATTTTACGTTTCCGAGGCAGAATAATGTTACTTGATGTGTATTGCAATAGAGTTTTATCAGTAATGCTACTTGTTTGTATATCTTTTTTTTTTTTTCTCTTTTTATTGTGATTCGAGAGAGAAATTTTCGATGCGATTTAATTGTGATTGTGTAAGATTTTATCAATAATGTAATTTTTTTGGTTTGTGTTAGCATTTGTTTTAGTATTGTTAATGATAAAGGTTCTTTAAGATTTAGATTCATAAAAGAAATAACAGATATGATTTTTATTATTATTATTATTTATTGTTTAGTAGTAGTAGTAGTAGTAGAAAGACAGAAAAAGTTTAGCACAGCGATAATTTTAAAGCTGAAAGGAAGTAGTAGTAGGAGTAGTAGTAGTGATTATAGAAAGAGAATCCAGTTTAACAGAGTACCCCTTATAAATTTGAAAGGAAGAGAGACAAAAAGAGAGAGAGGTTTTAGTATCATCAAGCACCATACCTATTTTTCACATCAGAACAGGAAGGGAGACAGTCTGGCAAAGTCTCCCCTGTAACACTGCGAGGACAAAACAGAAAACGAGCGAAGGTTGTATCCAGTGTGTGTTCCCTGCGTTTCCTTGTTACATTTCGACACTGACCACCTCCTTGGGCGCCTCTCGGGACCGCCACAAGATCACTACAAACACTCCACTTCTCTCCTCTTAGCCCTCTTCTATTCGTCCTCTTTCTCTTCTTTTTGGATTTTTTTTCTTTTCTCTCTTCTTTCATGCCTTTTATGTTTTTTTTTTTAGATTTCGTTATTTTCCACTCCTCTCCTCTTATCCCTTTTTTGTTATTCGTTCGCTTTTCCTTCTTTTAATGTTTTTTTCCTAGTTTCCTCTTTTCTCCCAGCTTCTTTTTTTATTCATCTTTCTCCTTTTTTTTAATTTTCCTTTTCTGTCATTCTTAACCTTCTCTTCTTCTCTCTCTCTCTTTTATTCGTCCTCTTTCTCTTCTTTACATTTTCCCTCATCTTCTCTTCTTTCACTCCTTTTCTTATTCATCTTCTTCCTTTCTCTTCTTTTTATATCTTTTTCATTGTTGTTCTTTCCTATTCTCTCTTCCTTTAGTAGTTAGTGTAGGATAGTTATACAAACAACAGGGTAAGGAGCTCAAGATATTTTGCTGTTTGTCTTTCTCCTCTTCCTCCTCCTCTTCCTCTGATTCGTCTTTTTCTTTCTTCGCTTTTCTTCTTTCGTTAATTTGTTCTGCATTTCCTGTTGTTTTGTGTTCATGTTCCTATAATCATTCTGGTTCTCATCTCCTCCTCCTCCTCCTCCTCCTCCTCCTCCTCCTCCTCCTCCTCCTCCTCCTCCTCCTCCTCCTCCTCCTCCTCCTCCTCCTCCTCCTGGCCACCAAAAAAAAGATCCCATCACCACAACAAGCACCATTCACTTGCCTGTATTCATTATCATCATCACCATCATCATCATCATCAGAGACCCTTTGGTGACGAAGAATAGAGAAGGGAAATTAGGTTAGGTTATTAAGAAAAGAACTGCTGGAGGGAAGGAGAGTATGAATGGATTCTTCATTAGTCTTAAAAGCTTCCTTATGAATAAAGAATGGTGGAGAGGAGGAGGAGGAGGAGGAGGAGGAGGAGGAGGCGGGGGTGGAATAGAGGTGTTTTGGTGTTGTTTGGTCTTCCTTGATCTTCTGTGCGTGTTTGGTGGGGGGGAATTGAAGCGCTTGTTTTTGTTGTTGTTGTTTTGGTGGTGGTGGCGGTTGTGGTGGTGGTGGTGGTAGTAGTCTTCCTGTTGTTGGTGTTTAGGCTCGCTCTAGTCAAATTGGGCTGTTTCAGGTTGGGTTAGGTTAGGTTAAGTTAGGTTAAGTTTGGTTAGGTTAAGTTAACTAAGATTTGGTTAAGCTTTGGTTAAGTTAGGATTCAGTTCTAAAACAAACACCACAAATATAAACAGAAGTTAGTCGAAAAAACAAAAACGAACAAACAAGCAAGAGAACAGAAGCAAAAACATTGCCACACACACACACACACACACACACACACACACACACACACACACACACACACACACACACACACACACACACACACACACACACACACACACACGCAAGATCCCAAAGGCAGAAAATTAACTTGCACACCAAAGCCATTACAAGATCGTATGACTTGATTTATTTTCCCGATACACGAATGTCGCTTGAACCAAAATTACCGAAGGAGGAGGAGGAGGAGGAGGAGGAGGAGGAGGAGGAGGAGGAAGGAAGGAAGGAAGGAAGGTTGAGCGAGACACACTCCGCTGACTCCCCGCCTTCCCTGCTGAGTTCAGACGGTGCTGTGCTGCCTTAGTGGAGAGTGATGGCAGGCCTCGCGCACTCCACACCATCCTTCTCCTGCTCCACCTCCTCTTGCTCTTTCTGTTATTCGTCTCCTTTCTTCACTATTTTTTTTCTGTTTTATTATGTTTTGTCGTTGGATTTCCTTTTTTGTATTGTTATTCTTTTATTCTTAGTCCTCGTTCTCTTCTTCTCCCTCTCCTCCTCTTCTCTTTTATTGTGTTTTTTTGTGTTTCGTATTTCCTTTGTCTATTTCTTCTTATTCTCCTCCTCCTCCTCCTCCTCCTCCTCCTCCTCCTCCTCCTCCAGCGGCTTATAGGGTAAACACTGTTGGTTCTCATTATTGAGGGAATATTTTGTACGTATCTAAAGGGTTGAAGTTTAAAGCTCGTGAGGGAAGCTGCTGTTGTCATTATTAAGGGGAGAGAATGTGAGAAAATGAAGAAAAAAATAATCGATATCAGAATTGACACGTGTTCATGTAATTTATCTTTTTTTTCTGTTATTTTTTTCTCTTTTTTTTTTCATGTCACGTGTAAGAGAGTTGGTATGAAGTTTAATGATAACAACGTGTACACTTTTCAAAACAAGCAAATGAAGTTATTGTGCACGTGTGTGTGTGTGTGTGTGTGTGTGTGTGTGTGTGTGTGTGTGTGTGTGTGTGTGTGTGTGTGTGTGTGTGTGTGTAGAGCTTTACATGACTATGATAAACCATTTTTGTGTTATATTTGAATGTTGTTAGATTTTTCAAGCCAAGTCGTAGCGAATACACTGGCTTTTGACTCCCTTTTAAATATGTAATAGCAGAGAGAGAGAGAGAGAGAGAGAGAGAGAGAGAGAGAGAGAGAGAGAGAGAGAGAGAGAGAGAGAGAGAGAGAGGTGGCGATGACAGCCCAACCCGGAACAAATAAAATCATGGAAGCAAAATGGAAATATACCAACGACTGACAAACGACTCGTGTTGATGAATATGAATGAGAGAACAAAAGTGAATAGATTGCATGAGTGTGTCTGTGTGCACCGGGGATAAGAGGATTTGATGCTAAAGGATTCAAGAGTGTTTTAAATCAGATAAGGAATTGTGGGTGATGTTCGGATAAGTTAGTGGAGGTATAAGAGGTTAGATAACAATAAGTCTTTTGTTAAGTTAAGGATCAGTGTGAAGAGATGGTCTGATGCTTTTCCTTAGAGATTCAAGAGTGTTTTAAGTCAGATAAGGTATTTTAGGTGGTTTTCAAAGCTAATAGACGTAGACAAGAAGACGTAATTGAATAGGGAAGGAAAACTAGTCTCATTATAAATCTGCTCTTAATTAATCAAGCACAAATAGACACGTGGAAGTAATGAAGTACAAGAATCTTTACTCACTTGTTGTACAGCACGATGTCAGGCAGCCAGATGTGCTCAGATGGGACATGAAGGATCTCCACGCCGCCATACTCCTCCGGCTCCCACACCAGCTTGTAGTCCCGCCACTCCTGCAGGATACAGCCAGGATAGTGTTGGGACTCTTGAAACACACACACACACACACACACACACACACACACACACACACACACACACACACACACACACACACACACACACACACACACACACACACACACACACACACACACACACTAGACATATATACACTCATCCTCTTTTTTTTTTTTCCTCCTCCTCCTCCTCCTCCTCCTCTTCCTCCTCCTCCTCCTCTTCTTCTAAGCCTCGGAATGTGTCCCAAAAGTTTCTCTTAAATACTTTCGTCTCGAGATAAACCTCTGAAAAAATAAATAAAAATGTTTTATTGTTGTTGCTGCTCTTGCTGTTGTTGTTGGTGGTGTTGTTGTTGTT
>NC_087188.1:12118734-12123734 GCF_035594125.1 Scylla paramamosain
AAACAGTGAAATAGTGAAGAATTTTAAAGGACAAGTTATTTTTTCATCTTTTTTTTAATATTTTTCTCCATTCAAATAATGAAATACTGACGAATTTTTGAACAAGTGCATTTTCTTCACTTTTCCATATTTTCCTTCATTTAAAGCGGCATTTTTTTCGAATAACAACTTTTCCCACTTTTCTCTATATTTTCCACCTTTGAAACAGTGAAAGAGCGATGCAATTTTACAAGAACAAGTGCATTATCTTCCCTTTTCCACATTTTCCCTTCATTAAACCTGATATTTTTCGGAAGAAGTACTATTTTTTTCCTCTTTCATATTTTTCCTACATTTTCACTTTTCATTTTGTGTGGAGCTGTCTCGAGGATGGAGAGGCGGAGAGAACAAGGCGACACACAACGGGGCACTTAAAATATTGCCTCACAGCCCTTGGTTCAGTAAGCCATGTGTCACGGGCCTCTCTTCAGCCACCCATTGTTTCTTCTTTCCCTCTCCCTTCCCTCCTTCCCCTCCCTCCCCCACCTTCTCTTCCTGCTTGTCTCATCGCTGGATCGTGGACGGAAGGTAAACAACTGCTTCTCTTCCTCCTCTTCCTCCTGCTCCTCCAGACAATGACAATAATAAGCCTTGTATCTCCTTCACATAAGGTTCGTCTGGGATAGAGCAACAATGAAGACAATGGTAATCAGACCTCCTCCTCCTCCTCCTCCTCCTCCTCCTCCTCCTCCTCCTCCTCCTCCTCCTCCTCCGCAACACTTAGATAAGGTGTAAGGTGTTAAGAAGCGCTTAGAAAACTTTCCTTTTTTTGTTTCCTTCTTTCTTTTCGTCGGTTTACTCCTAATAAGATCTTAGGGGAAAAGGGAAAAGTGCTGTGTGTGTGTGTGTGTGTGTGTGTGTGTGTGTGTGTGTGTGTGTGTGTGTGTGTGTGTGTGTGTGTGTGTGTGTGTGTGTGTGTGTGTGTGTGTGTGTTTTAATTAATATTGCGTGTATGGATGTCAGTGGCGTGTGTTTGTTATGGTATGTCATGATGTTATTGAAGAGGTGTTTGTGTTTGGAGAGAGAGAGAGAGAGAGAGAGAGAGAGAGAGAGAGAGAGAGAGAGAGAGAGAGAGAGAGAGAGAGAGAGAGAGAGAGAGAGAGAGAGAGAGAGAGAGAGAGAGAGAGAAGAGAAGATACAGACATAACCGTAAACTAAAAAGACGAAAGAGAATAAAAAGAAAATCACACACACACACACACACACACACACACACACACACACACACACACACACACACACACACACACACACACACACACAGTAGTACACCAAAATATAAGTCCTAAGTTTGTGGTCTGCTTCTACAAATCTTAAAGTCAACCTTCCCTTCCTTCTCTTCCTTCCTTCCCTCCTTTCCTCCCTCCTTCCCTCCTTTCCTCCCTCCTTCCCTCCTCCCTAGCCTGAGAGACCGACAAACTCATTTCAACTTAAACTTTTCACTGATAGAAGAAAATATATGTTCTGCGGCCGAGAGAGAGAGAGAGAGAGAGAGAGAGAGAGAGAGAGAGAGAGAGAGAGAGAGAGAGAGAGAGAGAGGATGGTTACAAGTTTAAATGGTTCTTTTTCTCTCTCGTGTGTGTGTGTGTGTGTGTGTGTGTGTGTGTGTGTGTGTGTGTCAGAAGGCAGCCATTCATTCAGTCAGTCAGTCAGTCAGTCAGTCAGTAGTAGGCATTCATTCAGCAGGTAGTTCATCTCATCTCATTCATTCATTCATTCATTGTCATTCAATCTTTCATTCATTCACTCATTCATTCATTCAGTAAGTCTTTCAATCTTTCATTCATTCATTCATTCATTCATTTAATCAGTCAGTGCACATGTAATCAAGTAAACAGTCGCTATTTTAACTTTCAGTCTATTGGTTTCACGGTAAAGGCGATCGAATTATAATTGGGAGGGAGTTTAATCCTAATCTGCTTCTTCATCCTACTTATTTGATTTTCCTTCTTCCTCTTTCAGTCTTCCTCTATTCCCTTTTTACTTGTTTTTCATTTTCTTCCTCTTATCTTTTTTGTTTATCCTTTTGTATTTTCCTCATTTTCTCCCTCCCTTTATTCCGTCCTGCTTTCATTTCCTCCTGTTTCTCCCTCCCACCTTTATTCTCTCTTCCGTTTCTCTCTTCCTGTTTTTTTCCCTTCTTCCTTCTCTTTTCCTTTCCTATTTTTTAATATTCTTTCCCCTCTCTTTCTTGTTTTCTCTCTCTCTCTCTCTCTCTCTCTCTCTCTCTCTCTCTCTCTCTCTCTCTCTCTCTCTCTCTCTCTCTCTCTCTCTCTCTCTCTCTCTCTCTCTCTCTCTCTCTCTCCTGGAAAGTTTAATTCGCCTCGTCTTATTAATTGATATCATTGTTGTTGTTGTTGTTGTTGTTGTTGTTGTTGTTGTTGTTGTTGTTGTTGTTGTTGTTGTTGTTATTGTTGACTTGTTTGTGATTCTGTTTTCATCGTATTGTGATTGTTTGCTTGTTTGTTCGTTTGTTTGTTCGTTTGATTGCTCTGTACTGTGTGTTTTGTCTTTAATGGTTGCTCTTTGACTTTGTTAGGGTGGTAATCTCATTCTCTCTCTCTCTCTCTCTCTCTCTCTCTCTCTCTCTCTCTCTCTCTCTCTCTCTCTCTCTCTCTCTCTCTCTCTCTCTCTCTCTCTCTCTCTCTCTCTCTCGTATATACTTCAATAATGGTCTTTTCTAGTGAACTATTTATTTTTTTTTAGTTTATTCATGAGTCACTAATGAGTCTCTTCCTTTACACTGAAATACTTAAACTAAATAAACAAAAAAAATCAGTTGGAATAAGAGAGAGAGAGAGAGAGAGAGAGAGAGAGAGAGAGAGAGAGAGAGAGAGAGAGAGAGAGAGAGAGAGAGAGAGAGAGAGAGAACTGAAACAGCTTAACATGATCTGGAAACTGGCCAAGGAGTTTGAGATCTTAAAAATAAAAGATAAAAAAAAAAAACATTAAATCGCCAAGTTCTGAGGAAGAAAAAGCTTGTAATGGATATTTTAAAAAGGGAAGGCCATTTTTAGTTGCAGAAGTGCCTTGCTAATCTTCTCTCTAGGGAGTTGAAATCACAGGAAGGTGGGGCAAGATGAGTAAAACAGATTTCGAAGTTCACTAGTCATAACACACACACACACACACACACACACACACACACACACACACACACACACACACACACACACACACACACACACTTTGCAATCAGAAACCAGGAAGGTGGGAGAAAATGAGGAAGACAAATGTTTACCAGTGATACAAATTAACAGAAATTATACAGTTTGACTTCGCCGTTAGAGAACAAAGGTGAGAGTGACCAGGTGAGCGTATGCACAAGTTACAATCATACGAGTAACGTGGCCAGGTTAAAGGCGAGATTTAAAGATGAAGGATGGAAGATGGATGAAGGATGAAGATGGAAGATTAAAGTTTCACATTTACAAGGCTGACGGAACAAGGGTGAGAGTTAAGGAGATGAAAGAAATAGAGTGAACAAGTGGGTGCTTTTGTTAATGTTCATAATAATAAGTTGGCTGGAATAAAGATGGGCATTAAAGAGATGAAAGTGATGACCAAGATTAGGTTTCACATTTATAAGATGGACAGGATAGAGAATAACATGAAGAGAGATGAGAGAGAGAATATAAAGATTAATTTTCACATTGACATGATGGAGAGAACATAGATTAAAGTAAAAAGAGATGAAAGAGGGAAATTTATACCGTGAACTTCATAAAATTAACTGAAGGGGTACATGATAAAATTAAACAGACCACATCGTATTGAAAAGACACGTACTTGAAAACACTCCAGGACGAAAAAAAAAAATAAATAAATAGATAAAAAAATAAAAACAAAACAAAACCTAAACAAACTATCGTAATCTTAACTAAACTCTCAGGTATCCATATCGAAATGAAAACCGATGACTCCTACTGAAAAAAAAATAAATAAATAAAATGACGCTCTTGTAAACTATAAAGGAAATAAATATATGAATAATAATCATAAACTTAATAAAACCAACTAAAAATATCCATATAAAAACAAAAAAAAACAGCCACCATTATACTAAAAAAATGCTTATTTACACACTTTTACACTCTCACCAAGTAAACACCTAAACGAAACAAGCAATCCGGTTGTTACCATTAACTCACCATGTTTAGCGACACAAAATCCGGTTGACGTCAACTGAGGGGAAAAATGACGTAACTTACTCCTCGTTTTTCGGACGCAAGATGACGTGAGGGGAGATAAGAGGAGATCTGCGTCTGGGAGGGTGAGGGGAGCTAAGGGGAGATGGTGAAGGGGAGATGATGGAAGGATGGGGATGATGAGGGGAGTTTGGGAATGGCATATGATAGAAGGACGGTAGGGGATGATGAGGGGAGCTGGTGATGGGGAGGTGAGGGGAGAATGAGGAAAAATATGGTAACAGATGATGAAGATGAAGAGAAGGCAAGAAGGAAAGAGACAGTAAGAGAAATGGTTGAGAAAGGCAAGAAAGGAGAGGATAGAAAAAAGGAAGAAGAAAGGAGAAACAGAAGGAAAAAGTAAGAGATAGACTGGGAGATAAAAGGGGAGAGGAAGAATGTTAAAAGGGGATTAGTCAGGGAGTGTCAGAGAGAGTGGAAATGAGGGAGAGAGAGAGCGAGGGAGAGTAGAGGGGAAGAGTGAGTATGAAGGAATATCTGGGAGGGGAGAGAAGAGAAGAGGGGAAAGTGAAGGGAGAGAGGAGGGAACGTCAGTTAAGAGGAAAATATGAAAAAGGAACAGTAGTAGAGAAAAGAGAGGAAGGAGAGAAGACGAGGAAGAGGACGAGATAAAGAGGAGAAAGAGAGAGTTCAAAGAAAGACGGGAAGGAGAGAGGGAGGATGAAAGAAAGCAAGGAGGAGGTGGGAGGGTGAGGTAATGAGAGGGAGAGGGAGAGAGAGAGGGAGAGGGAGAGTCGGTTTCTTCATTATCTT
>NC_087188.1:12128734-12146234 GCF_035594125.1 Scylla paramamosain
ACTCAATTTCCGATTCAGTGGCAAAAGCATCTGAGCGTCTCTCCATACGTGTCCAACCCCACTAGAAGAAGATCCAATACCTTTTAACCGCCAATCCTCCTTCATATGGGGTTCAATACTCTCTTAACCTCTTCTTCATCCATTCAATTCCTTCTTTTCACGGCGTCTTTCACTCCTCACCCTCTCGATCCTTCTCATCCTTCAATCTCACGTCAGAAGGCTTCCATTGGAGTCCCGCCCATAGATAGATACCAAGGGCGTGAGGTACGGGAATGTTGGTACTGGGCTAAAGGCGTCTCCCCTCCCACGGCAAGGGGAAGACAAGGATTATGCAAATGCAAACCGCGAACCGTGCGTGTGTTGTGGAGGAGCAGGAGGAGGAGGAGGAGAAGGAGGAGGAGGAGGAGGAGGAGGAGGAGGAGGAGGAGGAGGAGGAGGAATGTAAAGTAAGGGAAGGAAAAAAAAAAGATTTGATGTTTGTGAGAAAAGTAGAAAACAGGTAAAACAAGGACGAGGGAAAGGAGGAGGAGAAGGAAGAAGAATAATAACAATAAGGAGAAGAGGAAGAGGAGGACGTGCTTGTAAGTGTGTCATACGAAAGAATGAAAGATTGATATGATGAACACACACACACACACACACACACACACACACACACACACACACACACACACACACACACACACACACACACACGACCACAAGACCAGAGGAGAGAGAGAGAGAGAGAGAGAGAGAGAGAGAGAGAGAGAGAGAGAGAGAGAGAGAGAGAGAGAGAGAGAGAGAGAGAGAGAGAGAGAGAGAGATAAAATACTGAAAAAAACATGTGATTAATAATACAAAAAAATATGAATGAGAAGTCACAGGAAATTCAGGTGAAATTAACATAAAACATCAATTAAGACCCAAATTCATCTTTTTTTTTCGTATGAAGGAGAATAATTTGCTCGTATGACATGCAAATAGCGAAGAGTAAGGCAAACTTTGTAATTCATGGAAAATATTCACGTTGATTATCCCAATGAGAGAGAGAGAGAGAGAGAGAGAGAGAGAGAGAGAGAGAGAGAGAGAGAGAGAGAGAGAGAGAGAGAGAGAGAGAGAGAGAGAGAGACAGAATTTCGCTGTTTTACCTTGAAATTAGAACCCCATTCCTATTCCTCCTCCTCCTCCTCCTCCTCCTCCTCCTCCTCCTGTCTCTCTTCTCTGCTGTCCTGTCTCTCTTCCCTGTAGTTAGTTAGAAGTAGTTACCAAACAGCCTTGCAAGTACCAAAAGGTCTGTTGCTGTTTGGCTTTTCTTTGTATTCCTTTGTATTCCTCCTCTTCCTTCCTCTTCCTAAGCTATAGATCACAGAAGAGAAACAGGGGGAAGGGAGAGAAAAAGGGAGAGGGGAAAGGGGGAGGAGGGGAGAGTGAACAGAGATTATGGATGTAAAGAGACGTGTCAGAGAGATCAAGGAGAGGAGAGGGAGAGGGAGATGGGTGTGGGAGAGTGAGGAAGGGGAAGAGTTGATGAAAGGAATGGATGAAGAGAGAGAGAGAGAGAGAGAGAGAGAGAGAGAGAGAGAGAGAGAGAGAGAGAGAGAGAGAGAGAGAGAGAGAGAGAGAGAGAGAGAGAGAGAGAGAGAGAGAGAGAGAGAGAGAGAGAGAGAGAGAGAGAGAGAGAGAGAGAGGAGGAGGAGGAGGAGGAGGAGGAGGAGGAGGAGGAGGAGGAGGAGGAGGAGGAGGAGGAGGAGGAGGAGGAGGAGGAGGAGGAGGAGGAGGAGGAGGAGGAGGAGGAGGAGGAGGAGGAGGAGGAGGAGGAGGAGGAGGAGGAGGAGGAGGAGGAGGAGGAGGAGGAGGAGGAGGAGGAGGAGGAGGAAATAAAACTGGAGGAGGTCATGAAAGGAGGAGAAAAAAGAGAAAGGAGGAGGGAAAGAAGGAACCGTGATATTGTAGTGGAGAGAGAGAGAGAGAGAGAGAGAGAGAGAGAGAGAGAGAGAGAGAGAGAGAGAGAGAGAGAGAGAGAGAGATGGAAAAAAATTTGGCATTCTTTGAACCTACCAAAAGGAGGAGGAGGAGAAAGAGGAGGAGGAGGAGGAGGAGGAGGAGGAAGAGGAGGAGGAGGAGGAGGAGGAATAGAGAGCACAGGGCAAGAAAACGCTATACAAAACAGGATAGAGACACAAGTTAGAGATTGATGAGTTAGAGAGAGAGAGAGAGAGAGAGAGAGAGAGAGAGAGAGAGAGAGAGAGAGAGAGAGAGAGAGAGAGAGAGAGAGGCTGTGTCTAGTCTCCTTAATCTTCCTCTTTTCCCTCCTCCTCCTCCTCCTCCTCCTCCTCCTCCTCCTCCTCCTCCTCCTGACCTCGGCCTGAAGAACGGTACTTAATGCCCTTTATTGAGAGGCGCCAAGAGGAAGAGGAAGACAAGGAAGAGGAAGAGGAGGAGGAGGAGGAGGAGGAGGAGGAGGAGGAGGAGGAGGAGGAGGAGCCGTCGACCTCTTTCAGGCTCTCTTGACCTTACGTCTTCCTGCTATGTCTGTGAGAGAGAGAGAGAGAGAGAGAGAGAGAGAGAGAGAGAGAGAGAGAGAGAGAGAGAGAGAGAGAGAGAGAGAGAGAGAGAGAGAGTCGTTAGAAAGCCATAAAAACTTCTATAGAAATAAAAAAAATACTAAAAGAAAACAAAAGAATAACCCAAAGATTTCATTCAATTTAAAAACATCAGAAAAAAAAAATCCATTCAGAAAATATCCAACCCTTTTTTTCTTTCAATATTTTTACCTATGGATGTTTTTCCCTTTTCCCAGACCTTCCTTGCTCTTACCTGTCCCTTCTGCCAGGTCCTCCTTCCCGGCTGGATTACAGGTGTCTTACAGAAGGAGAAGGAGGAGGAAGAAGAGGAAGAGGAAGAGGAGGAAGAGAGGAAGAGGAAGAGAAGGAGGAGGAGGGAAGACAGGTGAAGCTAATCCCCACCTTGATCACCAGAAGAGGGAAGGAGAAGGCTGAAGGAATAAAGGAATTCTCCTATCTTTCATCCTTCTTTCCTTCATTTTGTCATTTTTGTTTTCTTTATCTCATCTTCCTTCCATTGCGTCCTTTTTTTTATTATGCTTTCGTTTTTCTATCTATTTCTTCTTTCATCTTTCATTCGTTCTGTCTTTCTTTCATCTTCCTTTCTATCCTTCATTCCTTTCATAGTGATAAAGAAAACGAGTCTAAAGAAACTGGAGGTAATTTAAGAAGTTGTAGGAAAGTAATGGAAAAAAAATATATATTGATTAAAATCTTACTAATTTACCGTATTAATATGAAAAAAGAAACGGTGAAAAACAATAAAAAAATGAATAAAACAAAATAAATAAAACAAACATGGGTAAAGAAACTTAAAAGAATGTAATTGCAAAGAAAATAAAGTGAAAAAATGTACTGATTAATATCCCACTAATTTATTGCATTAACTTAAACATAATAGTAAATATAGACGACAAAAGAGTGGATGAAATAAAAACATTGCTAAAGAAACTGCAGTATAAAGATATAATGAATTGTAAAAAAATAAATAAATAAATAAAAATAATAATAATAATAAAATGCAGTAATAAATATTCCTCTAAATTAACGTATGAAAAATAAACATAGAAGAAAAATCAATAAACACGACAAAATTGTGGATATGAATAAGAAAATTGCCAAAGAAAAAAAAAAAATGAAAAAAATCACAATAAAAAATAAAAAGTAAGAATATTGCCAAAGAAAAAAAATAACGAAACGAAAAAAAAAAATAATAATAAATAAATAAAAGGAAACTGTAAACATCCCCCAACAACATCCCTTTATAAAATCAACAACATAAGATTATAACACAAACTCGATACCAACTCTTAGTGACAAACAGAACCAATCCCTTTGACCGCCACAGATCTCTCAGTAGTCATGTTTTGCTCTGAGCCTCGACTAGACAAGATAAACACTACCAACCGTTACCTAGATATTGAAAATGACCTTTATTGATTCACCGCTCACGATAAAGCAGTTCCACTTATTCCCAGTAAATAACATGCGTATTTATCTTCAGTCTTCTTCATAAAACTGCCCCTTTGTGATATATTGAGGAATTAGTGTATATTTCATGGGAAACTGAAGTAAATACAGTCGTTTGTTAGCCTGATAATGTTATGAATGTTTTCCTATGATTTCTCGTTTTGGTGGGCGGATGGGGGACGGTGACGGGGTGCGGGAGGAAGGGGGACGTATGAGGGGAGGTGGGGGGAAGGAAGGAAGGGAGGAAAGAAGGGAAAGTGTGTTTTTCTTCATGTTCTTGTTCTTGGTTTTGTATTCTTCCTCCTGGTTCTTCTTCTGTTTCTTCTTCCTCCTCCTTTTTCACGTCTTTTTTTCTTTTTCTCTTTCTCCTTTTCTCAGATTCTCTTAGTTTTCCTTTCGTTCGTCTGTATCCTCTTCTTCCAACCCTCTTTCCTCTTGTTCTCCTCTTCTCCTCCTCCTCCTCCTTCTCCTCTTCTTCCTCCTCCGTTTTATCGTGCCTTTCCTCTTCAGACATACCCACCACGACCACCAACACCATCGCCACCACCACCACCACCACCACTACCACTACCACCACCACCACCACTCCTCCCTTCCCATCACTCGAGGCGTCAGCTGGTGATGGTGACAACAATCTCACACACACTCACACTCCCTTCCTCTCCCTGCCTCTCCCAAGTACCTGAATTGAAGGAGTAGGAGGAGGAGGAGGAGGAGGAGGAGGAGGAGGAGGAGGAGGAGGAGGAGGAGGAGGAGGAGGAGGAGGACTTGCATCTCAATTCCGGCAAATCTTCGCTTCACTTATAAAGCAACAATTTTTTTTTTGCTTTTTTTTTTACTCTACCCTTTCCTCCTTCCTCTATTACCTTGCGTCAGATGTGCTGGAATTAATTACGGTAATGGAAGGATATAGGTAAAGATGTTTGATATCCCTGTTATTATTATTATTATTATTATTATTATTATTATTATTATTATTAGTAGTAGTAGTAGTAGTAGTAGTAGGAGTAAAGTAGTTGTGGTAGTAGTAATAGTAGCAGTAGTGGTAGTAGTATTCACACTATTTGAGTTTCAGAGTTATTGACCAAACTTTTTCCCTTTTTTTCCCTTTTTCCCGCCACGAGGTAGAATAAACTATTTCCTGTGTGTTTGTGGCAGGATGCATTTTTTTATTTATTTTATGCGAGTATTTATTTATTTTTTCTCTGTTAAGTTACGCTTTCGGAATAAACATTTGGTGAGAGAGAGAGAGAGAGAGAGAGAGAGAGAGAGAGAGAGAGAGAGAGAGAGAGAGAGAGAGAGAGAGAGAGAGAGAGAGAATTGCCTTTGTTTGTTCTTGTAGTAGTAGTAGTAGTAGTAGTAGTAGTAGTAGTAGTAGTAGTAATAGCTGTTGTTGTTGTTGTTATTTAATTTATTTCTACTTCATTTCTACTTTTTATCTTTACCAACACCACCACCACCACTACCACCACCACCACCACTACCACCACCACCACTCGTTATTAACATGTAAACATCTCTCTCTTTTAATATCGTATGACAGTTTTTCTTTTTAACTTCAATATTACATCAGCCTCTGTATATAGATAAATATTTTTCCCACTATTTTTTTCCCCCTCACATTTTTTCCTGTCCCCTCTTGATTAGTTTGTTCAGTAAGGGAAATACAGTGATGGGTGTTGTGATGATGGTGATAGTGGTGGTGATGGTGGTGGTGGTGATAGTGATATTGATGATGATGACACGTGATTAATTATTCTTTTCATTGAAGGTCAAAATCAGGAAAATTCGTTTTAGATGAAAGAAGACACTGTTTTTTCCTTTTTCCTGCTTTCATTATTGCTTCTCTTTTTTTCCGTTTTTTATGTCCATTTCATTTTTTTCATTTTCTTCCACTATTTTCCATTTTCTTTTTCTTCTATTGATTTATCTGTTTTCTTGCTTTTCCCTTCTTTTCTTCCAAATTCCCTTTCCTCTAACTTTATTCATCTCTACTTCTATCTATCCTCTCATTTTTCCTCTTCTCTTACAAATTTGGTTTTTACTCCTTACCTTCTCTCATTCATTCCTTTCTTCTCTTTCATCTTCCTCGCTTTCTTCATATATTTTATCCTTCTGTTTCTGTCCTCCCATCTTTCCTCATTTTCCTCCTTTCGTCTTTTATTTCATTATCTCTTCTATCCTCGCCTCCATCTCCTCCCTCTCTTACATCCTTTTTCTTTCCTCATCTCTCCTCTTTTCCTTCCATATACACCTCCTCTTCACTTCTCCTTCATTTCCCTCGTGTCACCTGTAAATAACCCTCTCACTCCTTTTAACTTCCTTGGTTTGTCTTCTCTACTTTCGTTACAGTTTCCTGCTGGAACACCGGCGGGAAGATTTAATTCATAACACTGGCGGGAGGACTGGTGACTTTGTTATGTGTAAGTGAATTTTTTCCCTCCCGTCTTGTCGTGGTGGTCTTTGTGTTTTTCCCTCCCGATTCTCTCTGTCGTTGGTGCATCGCTGGTCTGCAGTTCTGAGGTGGTGCTGGGTTTAAATGGTGTGTCTTATTGTTCTCTCAGTCACTCAGTCGCTCTCTCTCTCTTTCTTTATCTCTCTTTCCTTTTTTTTTCCTAGTTCTCGTCAAGCGTTATTGGTTTTTTCCTTTTCGTCTTTGTCATTTTCCTTCTTTCTCCTTTTTTTTATTATTTTTGCTCTTGATGCCTTTTTTCTTGTTATTGTTCTCCTTCTTTTCCTCCTCTGTATTCCCGTACACCTCATTACATTACTGTCTGTTGAAATGGCGAAAGTCGAAATGGCTTACGAAAATGTATCTACTTGTCCATTTAATTTCACTGGTAGCTTAATTTTGGACGTTGAAGTAGCTTCGATGCATTTGTCCTTCCTAATCTTCCCGTTCTGATGACACATGAGGCAAATTTTTGGATTGTAATAGTTTTCGAGTCTAAATCGCTTGAAATTATGTCTTCCCGTCCAGCAGATTACACATTTTTTTTGGTTCCAGTGGCTTGGCTAAGTATCTTCCCGCCTACATGATTATCACATTACACGTAGGAAAGCTTAAAGGGGAGGCTAGGAGTGAGTTAGTCAGTCACACAGGAATTATTTCAGGGAAGGCTGGGGAAGTTATAAATACTGAGTTTAAAGAGGAGAGGGTCGGGTGAAGGCAGCTTGAGACCCTCACTCTCTCACACACTCACACACACACACTGACTGAATGCAACCGGGTAAGTCCTTTCATCTTATTGTGCGGGAGAGTCCTGAGAGAGTGCGGGGAGTGTCCTGTCCTCTCTCAAACCCCTCCCAAGTCTCACATCCCTGTCCCCACTTCCCTCACGTAGCATACACGCCCTCCTGCACACACACACACACATACTCTCTCTCTCTCTCTCTCTCTCTCTCTCTCTCTCTCTCTCTCTCTCTCTCTCTCTCTCTCTCTCTCTCTCTCTCTCTCTCTCTCTCTCTCTCTCTCTCTCTCTCTCTCTCTCTCTCTCTCTCTCTCTCTCTCTTAATCCTTGCCAAGGCTCTATCCTCCTTCCTCCTTCTTGTACTTATCCTCCTCCTCTTCCTCCTCCTCTTCCTGTATCTTCGTCCTTGATATCTTCGTCGTTATGTCTTCCCTCCTCCTCCTCCTCCTCCTCCTCCTCCAGCGATCCTAACTTCATTTCCTCCTTGAGTCAGCAACGAAGGGATTTCAGTAAACTTTTATCAGAACTTAGCGTGAAAATGTTTAGTCCTCCTCCCTTCGCTATCGAGTCCCACGCCCACGCACACCCACGCCCCTGCACGCCCACATCACCCACACCCCTCCGCGATAGTCTATGAGTGAGGCAGTCACATGCAAATCGGGTAACACCGGTGACTGTTCCAAAATACAAGGAAATGCAGCGGTGGTTTGCGTGAGTGTGTGTGTGTGTGTGTGTGTGTGTGTGTTGAGGGATGGTGAAGGGTAGATAATGATGGTGGTGAGTGATGTTATGATTAATGTTGTTGATGTTAAGGGAATGTAAAGGATTGATAGTGAAAAGTGAATTGATGCTTTGTTAATGATGATGATGGTCTCTCTCTCTCTCTCTCTCTCTCTCTCTCTCTCTCTCTCTCTCTCTCTCTCTCTCTCTCTCTCTCTCTCTCTCTCTCTCTCTCTCTCTCTCTCTCTCTCTCTCTCTCTCGTCTCGCTTGTTCTCGAATATTCAGCTCAGGTGTTCCGATAACCAAAAATTTCTAAGTTAAAAATTATTCCCCGCTTGTGGAATAACTTACTAAGCGGCCTCACGTCATGACCTCCTCCACCTCCTCCTCCTCCTCCTCCTCGTCTTCCTTGTCTTCTCTCTCCTCTTGCTCCTCCTTTTCCTCGTTTTCTCTCTCTCCTTCATGGTCCTCCTCTTTTTCCTCGTCTTCTTCCTCGTTTTCCCTCTCTTCATCTTGCTTCTCTTTTTGTTCGTTTTCTTTTTTCCTCGTCTTATTATCCTCCTCCTCATCCTTCTCTTCTGTGTTCTTCCTTTTTCTCCTCCGTTTTTTTTGTTTTGTAATCGTCTTCCTTCTCCTCCACCTCCTCCTCCTCCTCCTCCTCCTCCTCCTCCTCTTCCATGACACGTTCTTCCTTTTCCTCCACCTTTTCTTCTTGCATTCCCTCACCCTCTTCCATCATTCCTCCTGTCTTCCATCCTCTTCCATCTCATCCCTTTCCTTCATCCCCATCCTCCTCCTCCTCCTCCTCCTCCTCCTCCTCCTCCTCCTCCTCCTCCTCCTCCTCCTCCTCCTCCTCCTCCTCCTCCTCCTCCTCCTCCTCCTCCTCCTCCTCCATCATGTATCTCTTCTCCTCCCCTTCCCCTCTCAGAAAGAAAAGAAAGCATTAAAAGTGTAACTCTTCTAGAACAGAAAAATAAAAGAAAAATAAGAGGAAGAAAATAGACAATACTTTTCTTGCAGTTTTTGCGTCTCTTCCCATTTCCCGCAGGTGGAGTGAAGAGGAGGATGATGAAGAGGAAGAGGAGGAATACCAGGCAAGAATAACGAGAAAGAGAAGGAAGATAGGAATAATAGGAAGACAATAAACTGAAGAAGACAATGATAAAAGACGAAAAGAAGAAAGAAACAAAGAAATAAGACTCAGAAAAGAAGAAAGATAATACGAGAAGACGAGGAGGAGGAGGAGGAGGAGGAGGAGGAGGAGGAGGAGGAGGAGGAGGAAGCTTGGGTTGTCTTCCAGGGGCGTGTTGGTTGTCAGAGGGTCACGCCGCGCTCTGCAGACTCCCGCCCACTGCCTCCAGGTTCCCGCCGCTCCTGCTACATTTTTTATTAGCCTGGAGGTCGAGGGTGAAGGGCTTGAGGAGGAGGAGGAGGAGGAGGAGGAGGAGGAGGAGGAGGAGGAGGAGGAGGAGGTTGATAGTTTCTTCCTGACAAATGTAGTTTTTTAAGTTTTGTTGTATTTTGGTCTCTCTCTCTCTCTCTCTCTCTCTCTCTCTCTCTCTCTCTCTCTCTCTCTCTCTCTCTCTCTCTCTCTCTCTCTCTCTCTCCCCTTAATCACTTACCACACATCGTCTCATATTCTTCCTCCATTTACCTACCTCTCCTCCTCTCTTCCTCCACCCCACCTCCATCTTCTCTCCCAAGCTCCTCTAGTGGGTGGTGAGGAGCCTTCTGCTTCGCTTTCCTGTCCCTTTACCCTTTAGTTGGGTTAGTTCCCAGGCAGCTTTGTAAGAGCCTAAAAGTTAGCTGAAATTTAGTTATAATTTTTAAGTCTTTGTAATGCTCCTCCTCCTCCTCCTCCTCCTCCTCCTCCTCCTCCTCCTCCTCCTCCTAAATAACGTTAAAATTAACACCTTAGGAGAACATAAAGGTTTATTGCTGTTTTGGCTGTCATTTGTAACCCTTCTCCTCCTCCTCCTCCTCCTCCTCCTCCTCCTCCTCCTCCTCCTCCTCCTCCTCCTCCTCCTCCTCCTCCTCCTCCTCCTCCTCCTCCTCCTCCTCTTGTGATCCGCCATTATCAAGGCAGGAAATTTGTCACTTTAGTGCGTGCGTCCACCGATCCGGAAATAGAAGAGGAAATGGAGGGCTTTAAATTACCGTGGATTAATTATTTCCCGGGCGTTGGAAAGGTGAGGCTGATACATCAACGCTACGCAGGTGTGTCCAGGTGTGTCAGGTGTGTCCAATGTCCCACTGTGATTATTTATGGGGCTGGGGAGGCGTGGAGTGTGTGTGTGTGTGTGTGTGTGTGTGTGTGTGTGTGTGTGTGTGTGTGTGTGTGTGTGTGTGTGTGTGTGTGTTTGTGTGTGTTTACCTGGATGGGCGCGCCGACAGGTAAGCCACTGTACCTTTGGGAGTTTCTGCTTCATTTGTAACCTTTGTTCTTCGTTTTCCTGTTTTTCCTTTAGGGGAGAGGGTTATATTTTTCCTTGTTTTCCTGTTTTCTTGTTTTTTTCGTTTTTTGTTATGGTGGTAATATTTTTTCCTTGTTTTCTTATTTTTCTTGTGTGGAATTTTTCTTTGTTATATTTCAAGTAATGATTTTCCTGTTTCCATTTTTTTTTATTTACTTGCATTTTTCTTTAATTTCTTTATTTCCAGGTGTTATTTCTTTATTTACTTTTTGTTTCCTGATTTCTTAGCACATTTTCTTTTATTTGTCCATTTTTCCTTTTATTTCTTTCATTTCATTTTACCTCTTCGCCTTTTTCCTTTTATTTCTCTTGCATTTTTACTCTGCCAGCAAGAAAAGAAAAATAAATGACTAAATAAATAAAACAAACAAACACAAATACTTTCTTTTCTCACAGTTTCACAAATTCTTACCCCTTTCTCATTCCACCATTTGTTTCCTTCACATTTCTCTTGACATTTCCTTGCCCTTTTTTTTTTTATGTTATATTTTGCATCTTCCCCTTCGTCTTTTTCTCACCGCAATATTCTCTCTTGCTCTTTTCAAGTATATATATATATATATATATATATATATATATATATATATATATATATATATATATATATATATATATATATATATATATATATATATATATATATTTTTCTTTCCTTTTTATTTTCCTTCTTTCGTTCTTTCTTCTTGTCGGTCTTTCTTCCTCTCCTTCCTTCCTTCTTTTTCTTTCTTACTGTTTTTTTCATATTTATTAGTTTTCCTTGTCTTATTTTCTTTCTTCTAGTGACGAGGGATAATTCTTGACTTTACAGAGAGAGAGAGAGAGAGAGAGAGAGAGAGAGAGAGAGAGAGAGAGAGAGAGAGAGAGAGAGAGAGAGAGAGAGACACACACACACACACGACACGACACGATACGACACACACACGCACACATACACACACACACAAGAACAGAAAAAAATCACTATTACCAGATCGCATTCTGATACGCTTGGAAGCAATTGGCGCGCACAATAACCTCATAATTGTAAACTCGATTCTCTCTCTCTCAAAGGCTTGAAGGCATTACAAAAATTTCACCTCATATTCCGGAGGCGAACGCTCATGAAACGCTCTTCCTATCACCACCTTGTAATGAACCACGGGGGGAGGGGGAAAGGGGGAGCGTGGGAGAGTTCCAGAGACGGGGGATAGATACAGGTAGGAAGAACAGGTAATGAGACAGATTGGGGATTTACAACAGGTGGAAGAGAGAGAAGGAAAGACTAGATATTGAGAAGGGAGGGATACATGTGGACAGGTGTAAAAGGAAAGGGTTAATAGGTGTAGGTCAAGTTGGGTATAGACAAACAGTGGAAGAAAAGAGACAGAGAAAGACTATTTAAAGACAAAAGTTAGTTAGGAAGAGTTTAAAAATAGGCAGAAAGAGAGGACTACAGGAGGATGAGGTAGACAGGTGGAGACAGAGAGAGAGAGAGAGAGAGAGAGAGAGAGAGAGAGAGAGAGAGAGAGAGAGAGAGAGAGAGAGAGAGAGAGAGAGAGAGAGAGAGAGCTATTTTCCCTATCCAGATCCTCAACAAAATAAATCTAAGTCCTTTAACACAGAAAACTTTATCATTTCACCTGTACCTTAATTAAAAACAGGTGAACACTCCCACACTGGCCGCTGTATTACTCAAACACAAACAATCCAGATAAACAACATTAAACAAACACCTGCCACTTGCATACCTGTCGCTTCCATTAATATTGAAGGTGAAGGTAAATGATGGCCTGGGATGGGAAGAGGAATCGTGACCCTTGAGTGTGCAAATATTTTCTCTTATCTGTCTATGTATTTTTCTGTACGCGTGTCACTTGTTGTAAAGTGTGTGGGAGAATGTGTCCTTCATGTGTCTGTGGGGTATTATTGGTTATGTGTCACCGCCCGTAGAGCCCTTATCGTTTTTCTAGGGCAGGAGGAGGAGAGGAAGGAGGAGGAGGGTGCCCTGTTAATTTTTGGTGGCTCAGGAGGTGGTGAAGTAGTAGTGGTGGTGGTGGTAGGAGGAGAAATGGAGGAGAAAGGAGAAGAAACAGAAGAAAAAGAACTTTCATTAGTATTCATTGGCGGAGGAGGAGGAAGATCAGAGGAGAGGAGGAAGAATAGGACTTTAATACACACACGGAGGAGGAAGTGGAAGAAGAAGAAGAGGAAAACAGAACAACAAACATTAGACAGTTAACTTCTACAAATAATACAAAAATACAATAAAAAAAATAAAGAACCAAATACTGAAGGAAAGAAGAATAAAGAAAAAAAAAGAAAAAAAACAAACACTAAACGCTTAAATCTTACGTAACATTAAGCTTAAAGACGAAGAGGAAGACGAAGGAGGAGGAGGAGGAGGAGGAGGAGGGGGAAGGAGGCTAAAGGAGGCTATCGTTCCCCATGCCCCTAATGCAAGTTTTAAAAGTTCCCAGACTCCCCGTGTACCCTCCGCTCGCTACAGGCTTTTCACACGCTCCTCACAAGATTCGCCTCCCGAGTAATCTTCCAAAATTGAGATACTAATGGCTACGTCACTGTGGGCCAAAAAATAGGCATCTTTAGTACTTTTAAGAGTGAGGGAAGTGTGTGTGTGTGTGTGTGTGGGTGGGTGAGTAGCATAGATTAAAACAAGAAGACAAATGAGTAAACCCGCTATAGTTTACAATTGCGCCACGTAAACTGGAGTGCTTCAAGATGATAGAACTAAAATGACAATATGAAAAGTAACGAAAAGAGGGAAACGAAAAGCGAATACCATCAAGGAAAATATAAAAAAACAAGGGAATGAGTAAAGCCGGTATAGTTTAAAATTGCTTCACATTAACTTGACTGGAGTGGAGGATAGTGGAGTGGAGTGGAGTGCTTCAAGGTGGCCGCAATAATGAGCGTGTTTCCCCGTGGATTACCGCTACACGCTCCCGGAACCCAGGCTAGAAATGCTTCGCTTCACACCAACGCTTCAAACTTGCTTTATCTCGGCTCCACATGATTATTGCGAGCGAGAGGAAACGTTTGGACTTCTGCCCGCTTTCCTGTGCAAATAATGAAAAGCGGCAGCAACTCGGGTGATAGCGGTGGTGGTGGTGGTGGTGGTAGTGGTGTCACAATCCTCTCTGGCAGTATTTGGGTCACATTTGTCTTGTCATGAAACTTCGAGACATTGATTCAAGACTGTTTTGCTTTTTTTTTTGTTTGTTTAGTCGTTTTTTTGTTTGCTGTTTTATTTTTTTTGTTTCCGTTTACTTGTTATTGCATTTTTTCTTTTTTTTTTTCGTTTGTTTTTGTTTCCCTTCGTGTATTCTTGATCATTCATTCATTCATTCATTTCTTTCTATCTTCTCCAACTTTTAATCTTACCCCCGTTCTTTCCGTTAGTCATCTGCAGTGTGTATCTATGTATGCACGTATGTATGTATTTAAAAGTATGTGTGTATGTGTGCAAGTCTGTATGTGAATGTGCAAGTGTGTGTATGCATGTGTATATGTGTGTGTGTAGCGTTACCTTGGCCACACACACGCACATACACACATTCAGCCCCACAGCAGGTGTGTTCCGAAGCGTGAAGCATGTGGGCGTGTGTATATTTGGTATATTTGTCAGTCTGGCAATGAATGGAGGTATACAGACTGAGTTGTGCGCCTTGGGTAAGCTGCGCGTGAATCCCTATCGCCTGTGTGTGTGTGTGTGTGTGTGTGTGTGTGTGTGTGTGTGTGTGTGTGTGTGTGTGTGTGTGTGTGTGTGATCGCATTTTTTTAGTGTATGTCTATTTCTTTGTGTTTTATTGTTTATTTGTATGTTTGTTTTTATAAGCAATGTATGTCTCCGGCTTTATTTTTTGAAGCTGTGGTCTGTAAATCTACTGTAACCTCGTCTAATCTATTCTAATCTATATGTATGGTAAGGTAGGCAGGCGCTAAGCTAATATTTGAACTGCTCCTTGCTATTCATGTATTCAGGGATAGACAGATGATTTACACTGATAGATAGGTGGATGAATGCATGAAGGAATGGATAATTAAACTGGTTACCTGTAGGCTGCCTTAACTATCAGACAGGTAAGCGAGGGTCAGGTGAGGGGCTCCGTGTTAATTGCATCACCTGGCTACGTGTTTGCAGGTGTGTGTGTGTGTGTGTGCGCAGGTGTGTAGGCGTGCAGGTGTCGGCAAGGTCCTACTCTTTCAACACACGCCTGTTCTCTTTGCTGTCTTTGGTTTATAAATATGTATTTGATTTTCGCCTCATTAATATATTTTTAGTGGTGTGTGTGTGTGTTTGTGCGTTAATGGTTCTCGTTTGTCTTTATTTAATTTTTTTTTGTTTATTTCGTTTTTGGTTTTGTTTATTTATTATTGTTGTTATTTTCTTGCTCTGGTGTTTGGGAGTTTTAATTTTCGTTTTTATTTTCATTTTTGTGTTTTGCTTTCCCGTGTTCTTTATTCTGCCATTTCATTTTTTATTTTTATTTCATTTTCTTTGCATCGCTCCCTCCTTTCTCTCTCTTTTTTCTTTTTTTCGTGCTCTTTTCCCCATTCTTATCTCTCATTCTTTCCCATCCCATCCCTTCCTTCCTTCCTTCCTTCCTTCCTTCCTTCCTTCCTTCCTTCCTTCCTTCCCTCTGTTCCTAGCGAGGTATGCCCTTCATAACTTTCCTTGGCTCACTCGTATATATTCACACCTTGCTCCTATCTTACCTGAGAGAGAGGAGAGAGAGAGAGAGAGAGGAGAGAGAGAGAGAGAGAGGAGAGAGAGAGAGAGAGAGAGAGAGAGAGAGAGAGAGAGAGAAAACACCCACCCACCCACACACACAAGTGCATCCCTCCCCCCCCCTCCAAGGCTCACACTGGCCAGGAATCGATGAGTGAAGCAAGAAAGCGTGAAATCCAAACCTTTCCCTTTTGTTTGTGGGAGTTAGCGACGCTGTCAGGCTCTTCCGCTAAAGTCGCGTTGGCCGAGCACCGCCAGCCTTTTAAACCCTTGCTCTCCTCCCTGCCTCTTTCCTTCCTTTCTTGATTTCTTGTTTGCTTACTTTTCGCGTTTTTTTCTCCCTTTCCTGATCTTCCGAAGTTCGTTTTCTTTTATTTCTTTGCATCTTTTTTTCGTGAATTATGTTTAAGATTGTTATTATTACTTTTGTGCTTTCTTCCTTCTTTCCTTCCGTCCTTCCTTACTTTTCTTTCTTGCTTGCTTTTCGCGTCTTTTCTCCTTTACCTGTTCTTCCTATTCCATCTTAACTTAGTTCTTCGCGTCTTTCTTTAGGAATTGTGCCTAAAATTGCTATTATTTTCTTTAAACCCTTGCTTTCTTTCCTTCCTTCCTTCATTTTTCCTTCCTTCCTTCCTTCCTTCCTTCCTATTTAGTTTCTTTCCTCTTCATCCTGACCTTCCTCAGTGATTCTTCTCTTGCATGGAATTGTGGCAAAAATTAAGGTCATTTTTCCTTCCCTAACTTCCTGCCTTCGTTCCATCCTCCCTTCCGTCCTTCCTTTCTTGCTCTCTACGCCTTTCTTTCTTTTCCTGACCTTCTTCTGTGCATCTTTTCATAGCTTTTGATTTTCTTTGAGGAAATATTGGTTTCTCTCTCTCTGTCTCTCTCTCCTCTCTCTCTCTCTCCTCTCTCCTCTCTCTCTCTCTCTCTCTCTCTCTCTCTCTCTCTCTCCTCTCTCTCTCTCTCCTCTCTCTCTCTCCTCTCTCTCTCTCTCTCTCTCTCTCTCTCTCGCCACTTGCCAGTTTCCACGTATTCTTGCATCCCCCCTCCCCCCTCATTTCTCCCCTCCCATTCCCTCGCTTTTCATGGACACACACACACACACACACACACACACACACACACACACACACACACACACACACACACACACACACACACACACACACACACACACACACACTCACACTCACACTCACACGAGCGGTCTCTCTCTCTCTCTCTCTCTCTCTCTCTCTCTCTCTCTCTCTCTCTCTCTCTCTCTCTCTCTCTCTCTCTCTCTCTCTCTCTCTCTCTCTCTCTCTCTCCGAAACACGCCTCTACTCACCTTTCCACCTCTCAGCACACGCACCTCTGTCACTCCTTCACGCTTCCTCTGACACATTTACTCTTGCGTACGTTGCGTCTCCCTTTTCTCCTGGTTTTTGAAAATTCAGTACTTTTTGTTTATTTTTTCTGTTTGTAATTGTATGATGCACGTCTAAGTTTTTCATTTATTTTCTTTGCTTTTTTTATTTTCTTTGCTTGTGTCTGTCTTTTTTTTTTAGTTTTTGTTTTCGTGAAAGTTTCCTCGTGTTATTTTTCCATGTTTTTTTTTGTAGAAATCTAAAAATCACTATATAATTCTGTCTTTTTATTATTTTTCATTCTTTTCTTTTTTTTTCACCGTACTTTTCACAGCAATCTTGTATTTTCAACCCTCTGCCTCACTCTGCCACGCTCTCTCACGTACTCTCCCTCTCAACACGCTCCATTTACTTCCACTGCGCTCTCTCCCCCCCCATTCACACACTCCGCACACGCCCCATCCACTACCGCTCCTCTCCCTTCATCCTTACATTCCATACACACACACACACACACACACACACACACACACACACACACACACACACACACACACACACACACACACACACACACACACACACACACACACACACACACACACACACACACACACACACCGTGAATCACTACACTTCATTCCTCCTCCTCCTCCTCCTTCCTCCTCCTCCTCGCGGTTTAATCTTCCTTTGTATTCATTTGTGTTCCCTTCTTATTCCAGTTTCTCATAAGCTGTTTGGTCTTTGTTTGTATTCTTTTTTGTTCCTTTCTCCTGTTTCTCCTGTTCCTCTTTGTTGTTCGTTTGTAATTCTTTATTCTTTTCTTACTCCTGTTTATCTTAAAGCGATTTGGTTTTCCTTTGTATTCCTTTCCATATTCCTTTCCTTGTTTTTGTTGGATCCAGTCTTCACTTGTTCCAGGGATTCAAGTCACACCTTCACATGTTTGCAGGGTGACTTGTGCTGGAAAATCAAACTACACTTACCTTACCACTCATAACTATTTGAAAAGCCTGGAACGGA